>NW_027412532.1:23503922-23748922 GCF_025532065.1 Leptinotarsa decemlineata
TGGTGTGTGAATCCATTTTGAAGGAGACCTGATTTGATTTGGGCTAGCTCTTGTGGTTTGTTGTGGTGGTCTGGACATAAAAACGATATTCACCGCCAACAATCAAATTTCTACATTCCTACGCTTTCCCAAGGACAAAATTATCAATGAATCTCAGGGTATGAATGAAATTCCATGCTCTCATTACGATAGAACATGAAGGCCAGACCAACAGACGTGTGACAAGTAGAGTATACGAAAATCAACTTGCTGTCCGAAAGTCAGAGCCATCCTCAGCCCTATCAAAACATCATCCTAAGACGGGACACAACACAGACTTTGCGAACACGAAGACCATCGCCACAGCGAAAACACTCGAGCCCGGATAATTCGCGTGAACATCGAAATCGAAAAGCGACATTTCTGCCTGAACAAACGTGATGACGGTCAAAGACTTTCAACTGCCTGGAAATCCCTAATTTTCCGATGCTCACCCCTCATCAAGACACCCGGTAATGGTAATCAACCGAAGTCCCACCTTTCTGCTTCAGTAGCTTCCGTCGATATAAATACCACCGACACCTCAGTTCAATCTAAGGAGTAGGCAGATTGAGACCTTAGAGAGAACCCGCGACGAGACCTGAGGAGTAGGCAGATTGAGGCCTCGGCGTCAAGTCAAATAAAATTCTTGAAAATGGCTCCAAAATGGGAGCCGAAACGTCGAATACAAAACTCCAGACGCGATTCAACCCAAACTCAAGGACAACATATGTATAGTTGTATATAGATGATTCAGTGAGTGGATTTGAAATAAATAATCAAAGGCAGGGAACACTCATGGCCGAAGCACTCGAAAAAATATGCAAACCGCAGGCACGTGTTTCTAGCTCATTAGCTGTCATCAGTACGGTATAGCCAACTGCAAGATTAGGCAACAATTGGTTGCAGAAACAACACAAATGCACGGAGTCATCCAACAGAAGCCAGCCGCACTTAGTGGTTTCGGTAAGGTCATCTCGGGTGACTTGAGTGAAATCCCCAACCCGGCTTCTTCGAAAGAAAAGATGTCATCGCCTTTTCATACGTTGTAAAGGATCATGAATGTACTCTGGTATCATTTAATAGTTGTCAAAATCAGTTTTGTGAAAATAATATGTAGGGATGTTCAACATGAGACTATTTTCTCGAAGTTGATAAAAGTATTCATCTGTTTTTACCACAGAACTTAAAAGAGGAGAACGGAAAAATAATACATTTTATGATAATGTAAACGTTCCTATAAGGGGAAATGACTTGCAGTAGGAGAGTCTGCGCATTGGCTACAAACGTTGACATTGTTGACAAATGACAGGTTTAGAAAGTCGTTTTTGTAAATGCATTGTACCGATTTCACGTGATTTTTTCATTGTTCCAATTTTATTTCGCCTCAACTCAAGTGTTGTTGAAAGTATTGGAAGTATGCCTGATCATTGTTTCATCGGGTCCTGTAGCAGCAGCGGTAATATTCCTGGAGTTCATTATTTTAGGTAAGTTGAAGTGCTTCAAGGTCAAACATCAGGCTCGGCCTAAAAATAATTGACCAGAATAACGATGGATCATTTTTGTATGATTTTTGTGCATTTCAGTTTTGGGTCCAAGAAAAAGGAATGGTTGGAGATTTTGGGAATCTCAGGAGTGGAAAATATGAGTTCCAGAAATAAGCTTTGTTCCAGGCATTTTGATTGTTGTGATATCAACTTTCCAGCTACTCCTAGTGGACGAGCCACACTCAAGAAAAACGCTGTAGATGTCATCAGTAACCTCTTGTCTTTTCGGTATATTATGTATAAACTTCAATGAAAATATTAATCACTTGATTGACATTAACAATTCCATTACACAACTTTGTATACAATTCTGTGATGTGTTATTGTTAGATATTATTGAATATCAAAATAATTCCAATAACATACAAAATAATCTGACATTCCAGAGAATGCATTGGAATACAGTTATGTAACGTTTATGAGATTTTTTGTAAATTGGTTAGATTTCACTCGAATTTCCATGTGCAGACTCTCAACTGTTTGGCTGGATGACATTTTCTGTATGTTAAGTGAATGATACCACAAAAAAGTAGTTTTTTGCAATGTATAGCAATGTTTTTGATATTGGAAATTACTATCAAGTTATATTGTTTGTCAGAACATGATTATTATTTTTATTGATTTGTAATTATCACATTAGAATAAATTATTCATTACTATTAATAGTTTTATTGACATATTTGAAACCTTAAAAACTGTCGCTTCCAAGTGAGTTCACGAATTTACACCAGATTCACTTTGTCTTAGTTTTCCAATGTTTTGTAATAATATTTTGGATTCGTGATTAACGTGTTATAATTTTTTTCACTTTTCTATTAAATGATATCCTGTAATAATAGTTTAAGTTTACTCTTGCAATAGTGAAAATAATTAAATATAGCACGAAAGCAAATAAACCAACAGAAACTGCAAAACCAAGGGGCTTTCTGTTTTGGCAATTTTGTCAAAAATAATAAAAGCAATTCACAAGGAAATACACAAGTTTGGTAGGTGAACATTAGGAATTGCCTAACATTTTATCTAATATTAAATTGTAAAGTGTATAAACCAGTAATAAATTACAATATCATGGGGGCTGCCCTCGAGATTTTTTTATTACCTGCACTATTGTAATCATCTGATGATGATGTCATGAGTGAGCTGATCAGTCAACCTAACAAGACTGTGAAATTTACTATTTTACCCCATCCGTTTATTCTCTTATGCTTTTGAAATTTTGAGGTAGATAGTTGAATCACAGCACCAACGTTTCATTTGATGTTGGTAGGACAAACTTCATTGGTTTCATTCAAATGGAAAACAAGCAATTTTTTGACAACTTTCACTGACGTGGGTCCACTATTCTGATTTCTTAAAAAGATTATTTCTAAAAGTTAGGGTTATTTTAAAAATTAGTTGTTTTTTAATGATCCTTTCAAGGTATAAGGAAGCGAGTCCTCCCCAACCTATTATACTATAGATTCCAAAAGACCTTTTTCTAATTTAGCATGGCTAGATTGAGAGAGCTCCCCTATAAAACAAAAAATAGCAAAAGTACAAATATTGTGTCAATTTTATTTTCGGATTTTTCAAAGTGGGCTGCAAATAATCTGAAACCATCTCCGAAAACGCGTTATGCGCATGCGTTCCTACTGCTTAATTTTCTCCTTGTAGGAACACTATCACAGAACGCTATTTCCGTTCTCCTCTATGTTTAAGTTCTGTGGTTTTTACCCACGAGAAAATGGATTTCTGCAGACAACTTGGAAAAATTGTACAGGGATTCCTTTGTTTCTCCCAATTTGATGAGATATAAACAAAATTTGAAGTCATTAATATTTTGAAAATATAAGTTACAGAATGTAAGAGCTCAACTTGAAAGTAGATTTGGAATGAGTGATTTATTTGATTCAGTATATCCGTTATTTGGGAATGAGACGAATTTTTCAAGCGACCTTCATACAAAATGACTCAATGCTAATTATAGGAATGTTATATCTTATGAACTTATGAAGATGAAATATGAATATGTGATAATTCACTGTATGTAACGAACATGATAACTGACTATAATCTTCATTCCATCATTTCACAAAACCATATATGAACATTCAAGTTATGTCAGAATATTTCGATTTTCAGGACCTGGAAACTACTACATATTTTTCTTGTTATGAACCTGTTGAACTATTGTGAAGCAATTTGTGAAGACACTGAAGAAACAGAAACTACTCATGTACTTCAACATTATGATAACTACGGACGATACGTACCTGAACAAACTAGTGTATCACTTATCAACTTGACAGTTGTTTGTCAAGAAGTTGAGCTACCAATGACCTGGTCTAAGGAAAGCGGTTCAGAATATGATTGTGAAAATTGCCCCAAAGTGATGAAAATTTTCAACTCAAATATATCTACCATCCCTTCGTCTGCTTTTGAAGGATTATCAAGTTTCACAGTTCTGCGGATCAGCAATGTTCGTTTGGAAAAATTGAAGCCAGGTGCTTTCAACTCCTTGCATTATTTGGAAGAGTTGTATCTAAACGATAATAAGTTGACATCCATAGGGGCAGGAATTTTCAATTCTTTGACAAATTTAAAAATTTTGGATCTGTCTATTAACAAAATTAAAAATATAGATATTGACACCCTAACAGGATTGCCAAATTTGAGAGAGTTGAATATATCGTCAAATCGCTTAGTTTCTTTCGAAAGTGCTATTCTGGATCAAAATATACTATTACTTGAATATATTGATTTGAGTTCCAATCTGTTAAAAAATATTGACATTCCCACAGTTTCTACTAAAATAAAGAATATGGATCTTTCTATCAACAATATAAGTGAACTAAACTTCTGCCCTTTCGAATTAGAATCACTGAAAATCAGTAATAATGATATTGCATCTCTGGGAAATTCGCATTGTTCAACTATTTTCGAATTGTTAACTTTGATGCTAGTTACAACAAAATTGCAGAATTGAATTCTAGCATATTTTTGAATCTGACTGATCTAAAATACTTGTATCTGGAATTCAATAACATTTCTTCAATTCCAACAGGACTATTCTCAGATATGAAAAAGTTAAAGGTACTGAATTTGTCACATAACCAACTTCAACAATTTCAACACGGCACTTTCGAAAATTTGGAAAACTTAGAGATTCTGGACATATCATATAACAAAATTATCACATTGAAAAGGTATTTGCATCCTCTTATAAATTTGAAGAAATTATACATACAAGGAAACAAAATAATTTTTTTGAATGGGGAACAACTATCAACAGATTTACCAAGCTTATCCTTTATTTCTTTGGAAAGTAATACTTTTTCTTGCAGTAGACTAATCGAGGTGATAGCCAGTTTTCGAAAGAACGCAGTGGTTGTAGAATATGGTAAAGCTAAAACCATATCTAATATCCATGGAATTACTTGTTTTGATGACGAAAATTCTAAAGATTCATCAACTAGGGCGACAGTTGATGTGAGTTCAAAGTTTGATAACATCCTTTCAAAATTACAGCAATTATTGAACGGAGATTTGAGAAAGTCTGTTATGAACGATTACTTCAACAAAGAGTTCAAAAACAGCAGCTTCTATAAATACTTGGAAAGTTTTCACAGGGTGGATTTACCAAAATTCAATGAAACTGCCCTATTTCATTATCTGAATGATGGATTCGATAATAGTAAATTTTTCAAATACTTGGAAGGTTTGGAAAAAAAAGATAATTCTACTAACGAATTCAATAAACGTGTGCTCGAGTTATTTGATAGTAATACAAAGAACTTTACTGAATATCTGAATGAATCGAAAAAAAATGGTGATATTTTTCTTTCTAAAAACGAAATGTATGATTATTTCAATGAGAATTTCAGGAACAGTTCATTTTATAAATACTTGGAAAACTTAAGGGTTTCTAACGATATTTTTTCCAGAAGTTTTGTCAGTGCCGAGGGCCATCAGATTTTGTACTTGGAAATGAAAACCGAGACCTACTTTTAACTATAGTAATATTTTTAGTGGCTATATTTCTGATTATGATAGTGTTTCTATACCTAGGTTTGAGAAAAACATCACGTGGAAATGTTGAACGTGTAGAACTTCTCGAATCTTGATACTTCATCACTGAATGTTTGTAAATAAACATCGATAATATTATTAATACGTTGTTTTTTTATATTGAATTTCAAATACCATATTTGGTTTGATGTACAAAAAAAAGACAATATCTACTTGCTCAGGATGCTTATTCAAAAGATATTTTAGAATGTCATATATTTTGAAATGTATGAAGTCGTTTGTGATAACATGAATATCTCTACAGGAGACAATTTTACATTTCTTCTGCATTTTTGAAATTAAATTCACTACCATACTCACTTCGAATATTCTGATTGATACTAAGAGTAGAGGGTATATGTGTTGAATAATATGCCAAGTTTGAGGATAATAAATATAGTCAGTAGCAGATTACGGCCGTTTCTGGGCCTCCCCCTACCACTATGACGTAATAATTGCTTTTTTTGTTTAGTAAAATCAAAGCGATGTGACCTTGAAGTTTCTGGTGCATGGCTCATTCAGAATGTTTTCATATGAGATTTTGTGTGTGTGTGACATAATGACGTAATTACATTCGGTTGGTGTGTGTGTGTGTGAGAATACACGGCACAGGGTTTATCATGTGCGTGTCTGCGTACAAACATACTTCTGCATACTTCAAAAATCCTCCAAGTAATGAATGTTCCATTGGTGTGAGCCCACCAAGTTAGTAGTGGTGTGACATCACAGCAGCAACCGTTCAACGGTTAGAGAGCGAGATGTTCACTCCACGACGTGTGGCTGAATATTGCGATTTCATCGGTGTGTCCTTACCTCTCTCTCGATGCGGTGATGGCTGTGCCGTAACACATCGCTCTACCCTCACTGTCGATGGTGACGCGCAGGCGGCGAGGACTATGTTAACGTCTGCCCTCTACGATGGCGCAACAACCATTGTCTGTTCGTATCGATATCTGTTAACGCATCTAGCTGAGAGGTTGGGTTAATGTATGTAGCTGAGAGGTGGGGTTGGCTATGACGTCTTGATGGACTCGATCAGACTGTATTTAAGAAGCGGACGAGTGTTGGCTATGACTCTGACTCTGACTCAACTCGACTCTTCTTCTCACTCTGAATGATATTGGCGTATTTATACATCTCTCCTTGCCATCAAAGTTGGCCTAATTATCCCTACTCATATGTTGGTGTACGTGAGAAGGCCACTGGCTTACATTATCGAATTTTTTATAAATATTTCGCAACAGGATGATACACAAAGAAATTGCTGAGTAACCATCTGTAAATTGTGCAATACCCATTAATTTTAACGAGTTCCTCGTGCTGTTTATGGTCCAAAACTGGATACTCGTGTGACCTCGTTTACATGGCCTTCCACATGTGTAACTATTGCATCATCAGATATGTTGAAATTTCCCTCTCTTCTGACGGAGTCACGTTTCAGTTTTCAAGATTTCATAATTTAATTTTCTTTCTTGCTGAGTGGTTCGAATGTCTAGGGCTAGGTAAGTGCACTTTTGATTGAATCCTAACTTCGATTTTGAAAACTCATATATTCATTTATTGATATACATCGTTATCGCGGTTGACTTACGATATTATTATAACTTGAGCTCAAATAGATCAAAATTATTTATGGGGTTGTTACAATCGTCCCTCCTTTGAAAAGAATTGTGACTGTTGTTTAACAATTACAATTGAATAAAAATAAATCAATTTACTTCAAAAAGAATTTTGAAATATCCCTCCATACTCAATTCTAGACATGTCATTCAACTGTTTCCAAAATCTAAGTTTCAACGCCTAACACTTATCATTTTACCATTTTCCTGGTCTAATTCTTACACATCTATTTAATCGTTACACAGTGTTGACGAAAATATTTGTACAAGATCGTCTATTCGTTTCAAGAAATGAATTCTACTTTTGGTTTATTTACATACTTGAAGCACCACATAGGTTTTATTGCATTTATCAGCTGAGAGCTATATGATTTTTTTCCAAATTACCTTCTTATTTGTCATTGAACTTCAATTGCCTTAGTTTTTATAAAATTATTAGTTTTCTTTTACACACAAAAATTTTTCATTTATGCTCTCCATAAAAGTTATGTTTTGGAAAAATATTTTTTTCATACAGAGGGTGTCCAGTTGAAATACCTTTCCTTTTCAGTTGAATAAAACATGTTTTTTTTTATATAATTTATGATATCAAATTTCTATGACCTAGTAAAATCCTATACTCAATATGCTAACGATTATATACTGAATTGATATGGTAAAACTCAATATTAAAAAGGTATGAAACTCAAATATTTCTATGATATAAAACTATTCTACGTCCAATAACACAAAGTTCTTAACTAAATATCAACTCTAAGTATATGGTCCATTTTTTCTTTGGGTTTTTTTTTATAACTATTCAGAGTCACGTTAATTACCCGAAACCAATCTCTTCTTCTGGGGGCTAGATTCTCTGCTATGCTGAGTGATGGGGACATTTCGATCGAGAGTGAACAGGGCCATGGGCTAGCAGTTGCTGGGGCGGTGAAGGTCTCAGCTCGAAAGATCGTTGAGCGTCTAATGGGAATATGGGCGCTCTTGCCAGTAACGGTTGGCAACTTCAGGAAAGACCAAGTCTTCTAGGGGATGATGATCTCTTCTGGCTGGCTGGTTGGTCCTGCATACATTGCATCGACAGACCCTGGTTGCCTGTTCTGGACCTTGGTTCGGGATTGGTTCCTCCAGTTGGTTTGGGATCGGCTCTACTCTGGGGGGTGGTAGTTCCTCCATACTTTGTCCGGGGTTGCATCCAATACAATGGCATCCCTGTATGCCTAACTGGGTAGATAACCGGGCTAATTCGTTTTTGGTTTTGCCTCGTTATATAAATACGTTTTTTGTTCTGAGTGACTATTGTCATTTTGTTGAGCTGTTCATCACTGTTTATTTAGTCGCGGGACACGTTCTGTTCATGATAAAACTTAATTTTTCTTACGTGCTCACTCCACATTTTAATATTGAAATAGCTGATTTTGCATTTCCTTATTTTTACTGAACGCATATCCCAGGCCTATATTAATTACTTCCTCATGCGTCCTTTATATCTATCTATTTGAACTCCACGTGCATCAATGTGGCTCTGTCACTACTTGTGATGATTCATTTTGTAATTCATATCGCTGAACTGCATTCTCCGGTGTAGGTAATTTATTCGGTTTATTTTGAATATCTGCCGATAAATTTGGTCGAATGGTTATACTTTCTGCCGTATACTTTTTCCTTAGGGGACCTTTTCCATTGTCTCTCATTTATTAAAAACATCGTTACAGTATCGCAACATGATAGTATCATGTGCCAGGAAAATCCCTTCAGCTGATGTATCGCAATAGCATTCAGGGCAATTTCAATTACACACTTCAGTAGCTGGAAACAGAAGTACAGTCCTTAAAATGCACTAGTAAAATTTCCAAAAATAAAAACCAGCCATACAACTTTTGTATCGTATCATCGGCCATCTTTTCCAAATCTTCGGGTTAAATGAATTTATGGCCGAATATCTTTGATTATCTACAAAAGCACGCGCTGTGATATTTGGAACGTTTATTTACATACTGGCATCGTCTGATGGAGTGCATCGACCTATTCATTACTAGTGAAATATTTCGTGGCGAAATCTGTACCTTTCTATTCTGTTTCATTATATTTTTTTTCATTTCCAGTGGCGTATCTTATGATGGTTTTAGTTTTGATATATTTAAATTTTGGTTATCATTCTTTCTGCTGAGTTCTCAAATTCTTTGGTTCCGTATCCAAGGGTATTCTTGTACAGGTCCCTGAGATCTGGTACTATATCGGTGAGAATATTCTTTTCTTTCTCTATCAGATTCGCTTTCAAAAACCATTTTCTTTCTGTTCCTTTTCGCTATCGGATTGATCTGAACTATTTCTTTGCGTAATCTCTTCGAGGATTCCTGCTACTTCTTTGTTTGTCGTTGCTTGCTTTGTGTCCGCTTCATAGGCTCGTGCTATGACCGTTTTTCGTTGAACTAACGAATCCGTTTCTAAAATAGTCATGATTTGGATAGGGATCTCTCTTGCTATCTTACATACTGATCTGGCTACCATAAGTCCTTGTCTTACTTCTGCGCTTTCTATTACTATATCATCCGTTGACAGTGAGGTAATTCTCTTCAGTTTCGCCATACATATAGTCGTAGTTCTAGGTGGTACTTTAGATCCTTGGATGAATAGACTGCCACACCTGAAGTAACAGTACTTTTGGTTTCACAAGTGCTCCCTATAGCTTGGTCCTTGTGTCCAAAATTGCTACTGGTGGAACTCGCTACGTTGATTTCAACTTTCTCTATCTCCTCTTGTTTTTCCACTACTTCCTCTTTTATTATTTCTCCTTTTCTTTCAATCATACTTTTCTTATCCTTGCTTTTCGCAACACTCCTGTAACTTCCAGTACTCTCTGAGCTTATCTATTCTTCCTATTGTCTCCATTACTTCCTTGAAACTTCTAATCATTTTCCTTATCTTTTTTCTTTTCATCGTCTCCTGTGACGGATTTTCCGGTACAAAGTTTTACTGATGAACAGTAATTGATCAGATTCCTAGCCTGCATAGTTTGTGATTAATTCGAGCGTTCTAAGATATTGATGTTATTCGAGGGGCCGTCAAACTCCCGAACAATGTAATCCTTGGCCATTGGCGGTGACCTACGATTTGCTTCGCTCTCAAATTTCCATAAACTATACGCTGTATGTTCATCAGAACTTCTCTCATTTCTTTCAATTCCTCCACAATTTTCTTCTTGTTGTTTCTTCGAGACACTCTGTCTTCCTTCTTTCTCTGTTTTCCCAATTACTCTCTTCTCTGTCATCAGTTCAATTTTCTCCTTCAACAAATACATGTAGCCGTTTTCCCCAATCTATCTATGCTCCAAATTTCTTCAAAAAATCCAATCCCAATAGTATATCAGCATCAAAGTTACCAGCTTTCATCACAACAAACTCATGCTCAATTATTTTGTCCTGGCGTAAAAATAATCGGTAATCTAACTTCTCCCAATTCGGGTATTCTTTGTCCTTGTATGTCAACCAAATCAAAACATTTCTCTCTATTAACCCTAAACCCCTTGGCGATGACTGGCTTTGTTAAGGATACATGTGCCCCAGAGTCAATAAAAGCTGTGACTAAGCTTCCTTGAATCATCAACTGTGCAACATTACGGGGTTCTCATCTATCTGGGTGCAGTTGAGTATCCTTGCCATTCCTAAGTCTATGCGTCGTTACGAGTTGCAGCACCTACATTGCGGGGTTGAAACGCAGCCGCTTCGCTGTTTAAATCTTGTCATCTCCCGGTCTATTATTTTTCACCATGGTTTCGTGACGGGTTGTAAGTATTTCTTGGATGGCGATTATTTCCTGAGTGCTGTTGTACTGAACGCCGTTCCATTGGCTGGTACGTTCCCCGTTCTCCTGTCGTTTTTTGCCTGCAGTCTCGTAATCTATGTCCTGGTCTATGACATCCATAAGGTAACTGTCCCAATCACTGACACCTTAAGTACTATAATTCGATTTAGAGATAATTATATCTGGAATGATTATTGCGTTCCTTGAAATTTTTTCACCACTCGAATCTTCAGAATTTTAATTTAGGTTATTCAACGAATGAATCAATAAGAAAGTAACATTATATTCCTGATGAATTTTACAGAAAAAAAAACCCTTTGTTCCAGTTACTGACACTGAACAAATACACTTGTCCTATTTACTGACAATTAGATGTCCCGATTAAAGACAATAGGAATATAGTTACATTCCAATCAAGTACAAGTGGGTATTCAATATTTCAGCATCTCAGGAACGTGAAAAACTCCTCTTTTGTTGACAGCTGCGAAGTTAGGTTGTTTAATTATCTCCATTATGTCAGATTTGGAGTACCATATAACGTCATCAGGTACTGGCCATTTCCATCCTGTGGGTCCACTTTCAACCATTGTTTTCACCCTCACTTCATCTTCATTTAATATCTATTATGCAATTATGCCTGGATAATATTAGTTATCGTAACATACAACAACAAAGTTGTTTTCCTCAATATCATTTTCACAAACTCCATCAATTCTTGCATGATTTATAAGTCCGGAATCATGTTCACTTTCCAATTTATTGTTTCCCTCCTCATCACTCGGATAAGTGACATTTACTGCATTGTCCTCATCTGATCGACTATTTCCTTTTTCTCTTGACTGAGTACTTTCTTCCTTATTGTCTGATTTTTTTCTTCTCGCCTGCTTTTTATTCTTTTTTATGTTTGCTTTTTCTGCAGCTTTTTCTTCTCGTTTTCGTTTTCTTTCCTCTTTTTCTTGAAGTTGCCGTTGTTTTCCTCTTCTTTTTCTGATGGTATTGCCTCCATGAATCTGAAGTAGCCACAGAAGGTAACTTAAGTTTTTGTTTCAGTGTCCGGGAGATGATTTGTATCGGGTCAAGTATATAGGCAGCAAGGCTTCCAAATCAAAACCCCTGTATTTTCTTATGGAGGTTCATTCTGGCAATTTTGGATCCTGCGACCAATCAGAGCGCTCCAAATTGTCACGTGACCCAGACGCATCGTCGCGAGTACACCAATCAGAGCGCTCCAAATTGTCACGTGACCCAGATGCATCGTCGCGAGTAAACACTAATCCTAGCGCCACCTATGAGTCACTAGCTGAACTATTTATTGGAAGATGAACAACGTATGTTCTGGCCCAATGGGGAGTGGGGGAAACGTGTGACGTCATCGACGCAGGATGGAACGGGTATAGTAGCGATTTAAGCGTGGAACTCCGCCCTCAGCCCCCTTGGTACTTCACCTAACCTATCGGCCCCCTTGGTAGGCCACCTAACCTATCAGCTCCCTCGGCCCCCTTCAGTCACGTGATTTTAATTAAAAAAAGTTTATAGTTATGAGATTCGAACCTGGGTCGTCCGCGCCGTAGACATTGTCCTTAGCCTCTACACCATCGTAAGATATTCAAGTTAACTGCGAATGTTGGGTATTTATAGCCATCTAACATCAAAACAAATTGTGCGGTACAATAATTACTGTAAGAGATATTTTTCCGTAGATTGTAATCGTCATTATCATATTGAAGATAGGAAAATATACTTAGATTTGGGAAATAATTAATATTTCATGTAAAGAGGTGCATGTGTGTGTGTGTGTGTGTAAGAGCGAGAGGCGCATGTGACGTAATCGATGCACAAATTTACGTGGCTTTGCGTATATTGAGAGATTCATTTGAATAATTTATCGTACAGTATTGTTTCATGTCCTGTTATCAGTAACCGCACAAAAATAGGCGCTCGATTCATCGACACAAAAGTATATGGAAACACCAAAGTTATAGAACACACAGAGTCATCTATGAGTCACTAGCTGAACTATCTATTGGTTGAAGAAGGACACTGTCAACATTAGACTCATAAGACGGCATCTGTCAAATGTGAATACATGCCAGTATGGCAGGTTCGGCGTTGCCAGTTGTACAATAAATCATTGTTTATGGGGCAATGTGGCGTTGCCGGTTTAGGAATTGATCGTGAACTACTCCACGAAAATTAAAAGCGCGAAAATGATATATTAATAATAATGAATCAGATTTAAGAAAAAACATTACAGATTAATGAGGCTGTATCGTTTCAAAGTGTGATCCCTCAATGTTACAAGGTATCCCAAAATACATCATTGAAAATAAACATGGCGTCGAAGTGTACAGGGTGCGTCAAAATACATCATTTAAGAAAAAACATAACAGTTCCACGAGGCTGTAAGTTTTCAACGTGCGATCCCTCAATGTGTACAAGGTATCTCAAAATACATCATTGAAAAACAAATATGACGTCGAAGTGTACAGGGTGCGTCAAAATATATCATTTAAGGAAAAAAACATGTCGATTTGAAATATGATATTAATGTGTATACAGAGCGTTTCAAAATACATCATTTAAGAAAAAAACATGTCGATTCAACAAAAAGTCTAGCGTTCCAACATGTCGGAAGTCTCGTATCTTTGTTAACCAAGTTAGCATCATCAGGAGAAAGAGGAGATCCAAAAGTGTCAAGAGGTTGAGCTTAGTGGACTCAACGTGAGGGCGCGAATAGGGGAGCGGAGTATTCGACAATGACATTTCAAAATACGTTGTTTTCCATGCGTTTTCGATCGTTTTTCGTGCGTTTACGATCGTTTTTCGTGCGTTTACGATCGTTTTTCGTGCGTTTTCGATCGTTTTTCGTGCGTTTTCGACCGTTTTCCGTGCGTTCATTCGTTATCGTTTCATCGTTATTGTCGTAACGGTTTTTCGTGTTTCAATATGACAGTCATTTATCATTTAAGGCGTTTCGCTAACCAAGTTAGCATCATCAGGAGATGACTAAAGTCCATGCTTTGTCATATGAAGATTCATTTTGCGAATTTTCAGACTCTTGAACGGAACCTTGTGGAACACCCAACATAACTTCTGTTGTTACAGAGTAGTGTAGGTCAGCCAATCAGAATGGAGACATCAAATATTGCTCGATTGATTGTGCTAGATGAAATTGAACTGGAGAATGAGGGTCGAATCATAATAATAATAGTGATAAAACATTAAAAGCTTGAAAGAGACGTAGTCAGCGTGGGAGGTGGTGGCGTGTGTGAGGATTTGTGGAAATAAATGAGTTATTACAAAAAATAATAGCGCAACTGTCAGAAGGGCACTGAGTTGTATATTCACTAATAATGATCGGATCGTCGCACACAGCACGTCAAATGAAAGGATAAGAAATGGAGAAACAATTGCGAATTCAACAAACTTGTAATTAAAAATGTTGGGTTATGAACAACTATAAGTTTATTCCAATTGCAGAAGCTTGATTCAAAACGCAGAATTTATTGACAAAGAAAATGAAAAAATCATTGTATACTGAAACATATGATATATTTGGATTCCTTAGGGTGAGAAGATCTCGAATCCATCAAAAAACGACCACTTCCGGTTTCCACTTCCGGTCCTCCGATTTCGATGACTTCAACATCAATGGATTCGTTTAGATGTCATGAAACATAAATTAATCATTTGTCGAAGCCAAAAGGGCCTTATAACCTATTTTCATTATACTAGCAGCAACAGACCGATGTGGGTACTCATTTCAAATGATTTCATTTGTAGATTATGAAAAGTGCCCAATGTGAAACACCATAGAAAGAATTGCACATTTAAAGAAAATCATTGAACATATTTGAAATTAAAAGTTGTTGGGTTATGAACAACTACGAGTGTAATGTAATTGCAAAAGTTTGATTCAAAACACATAATTTGTTGACAAAAAAATGAAATAATCGTCGTATACTGAAACATATGGTATTTTTGGATTCCTAAGGGTGAGAAGGTTTCGAATCCGTCAAAAACTGGTCACTTCCGGTTTTTACTTCCGGTCGTCCGATTCCGATGATTTTGACATCAATGGATTCCTTTAGATGTCAAAAAACATAGTTAATCATTTTACGAAGCCAAAAGGACCTCATAACCTATTTTCGCTATACTAGTCGCAACAGGTCGGTGTGGGTACTCATTTCAAATGATTTAATGTGTAGACTATGGAAAATATAATATCGAGCGCCTAATGTGAAACAGCATAGGAAGAATTGCAAAGAGAATCATTGAAAAAACTTCGGATCGCCACGTACATCATGTCAAATGAAAGAAGAAAATTTCAGAATTCATCAACAACGAAAAAACAAATATGGTGCAACATGTCAGAAGGGCACTAACCCACATCTTCATTAATGATAACTGAATCTCAACGTGCAGCAAATCAAATGAAAGGAAAACGAATGATAAAATTCATCAACAGGGAAAAAAACGGAGACGATGCCAAGAGGGCACAAAGTTGTATCTTCACTAATAATAGTCGCATCATCACATGTAGTACTTAAAATAAAATGGGGAAAAAAAAGCAGAATTCATGTGTTTGTTGCGCTATTCAAATCCAAGGTGACATGGATCAATGTCAACGCTGAATATGCATATAACAAAGACTCTTTGATTTTCTTTTGTTTCATTTCAGAATATGTCATCACTAATTTTTATATTCAAACCCAAAGTAACATTGATCACTGTCAATGTCGAATCTACATCCGGAGATACGCAGTTCTCAAAGCGACGAAACAAAGGCTCTTTGTTTCGTTTTAAAATATGTCATCACTCATTTTACTATAAATACGTCATGCATAGCGAAATGAGTTAGTTGCATCCGTTGAAAGTGATACCAGTGACAAGTGCACCGATTCTATTTGAAAGTAAGTGTTTTAGGTTTGACTTTTTCCTCAGATGAATTTATTCAAATGTATTTTGATTGAAAATTGGGAGAATTGTTGAATCATTTAATTTCCAAAATTTTTCTCGATATATATATATGTTGGATGATTTCAGTCGAATGTTTTACATGTTGTGGTTTGTTTGAGATAGTATTCGCATATATTGTGAATCAAAACATAAAGCTTTCATTTTTTATTTTTCACAGATGGATTTACAAAAGTTGAATGCAAGTTCGATCGTGAAGAGAAAGCCAAGTATCAAAGTGGCAGATTTGCCTGTGGAGATGCCGCAGAGGATATTCACTGCCAAAATCGTGAAAGGAAAATTTGGTGAGGCGGTCTTGTTGGATTTGGGAGATGAAGTATCATTTCTACCCCACCGAGTGACGTAGGCGTATCGTCCTCACTTAGAAGAATTTTCATCAGGCAAATACGCTATTGTATTCAAAGGGTTAATGGACATTGGGAAACCGAATCTTGTCGTTTCATTTGAGATTGTACAGAATTAAGGTTAGTATTGTTTCCAATTTTTTCTTTGTTTTATAGGCAAAGAGTTTTTGGGTGTATACAATATTTTTCATTCGGGTCAAAAATTGTCACTCACAGATATGATCCGCATAAAGTAGTGTTTTCATACAATATATTTCCTTCACTTAGTACGTGCAGAATATGTGTTTTAAATTCTTTATTTTGGATGACACTTGATTTTTTATTTTCATTATAAGTGTAGCAATTACTTCATGAGAGACATTACCCTCTCTGTTGCCAAAAATTTTTTTCAGTGTATGTTTTTATTGAAAAATCGAATTTATTTCAGTGTATTTTTTTACTGAAAAATCGAATTTATTTCAGGATAATACATCAACGTGTGCAGTATCAGTCAGAGTCATCTCAACAACAATATTCAAAACCGTCATAGCAACCTTTCAAACGAGTTTGAAATCTCAGCAGTTTCCATTTTTGTCAGTCTATAGTTGCACATTATGAGGCTAGAATTTGTCGATATTCAGTGATTTGTTAGACAAACTGCACCTATTCAATATATATACAACCGTAGTGAATTTGGAAGACTTTGAAGATTCATCGTGGTGTGTTCCAAAATTCAAGAAAAACACGCCGTTCTGTATGGGTCATTCCAAAGGAAATTTGTTCAGCTGCAGTCTCAATAACGTTGATATTTTTTATAAATGGCTTTATAATATACTACCAAAATAAATAAAATACATATCACACACATCTTTTTTTGAAAATGAAAACTTATCTTATACAGGGAAAGTTGTCAAAAATATGCAATAACAAAAAATTATATACCAGATTTTATAGAGATAAAGAAACATCATATTGAAAGATACTAGGTTGACAAAAACAGGACATTTTAGAAATAAAGAAAATAAGTTTGTCTGTCATTTCAAATTCTGATTCGTTGGGTCGATATAACAAAAAGTGGCATTTTATATCTTGAATTTTATTCAGGACATTATCATAGATGATTGACATTTGACATTAAATTTCAAGTGTGATATTTGGAAATTCATTTCGTATTGTAGTTTTTTCGAAATTCCCATTCAAAATAGCATCCTTTGATATAGATACCGGACGAGTCTATTATGTGTAGATAACCTGAGTTTCAATTGTTCGGAGTTCTGAGTTCTTGTACATATAAACATAACAAAGTAACGATACAGACAAATATGAAAAATCGTCATAAAATAATTCAAATCCATTCAAGTGAATTCATGAATTGAAAGATATTTCAACTTCAACTTCGATATTCTGAAACAAAAACACACAGTATTCACAATTCCATCTTTCGTTATTCCAAGTTCATAGTCATCAAAATTGATACGATTATAATATATATAGGAATATAAAACTATCTTCAAATACAGTTGCATGAATGCACATCAAGCTTTTGTCGTAGTAAGGTGACGGGGCAAAGTTACAACTTCAGCATAATATGAATGTTTATAAATATTAGGGAAGATCAAGATCATCAACAGGTATTAAGAAATTCATTCGGTGTCCAAAGCTTTCGGAATACAATGCAAATAATTTTCTTTATGACTATTCGTTCGATATTAAATATTATTACCTCAAAATATATCGAAATCATAACACGTTTGCGATTCATTTTTTCAGTTACATTTGAAAAGTGAGTTTCAGTTTGTAGAAATAATAGCCCACACATGTTGGAAATTTTGCCATAGTGTGGTGAAAATCGTATTGAAAATTCTAGGTAGTTGTAACGAAGGTTTCCATTAAATTCACTGGTTGCGCCCTCTGGAGGATGTTTGTTGCGATACACCATAGATGACAATATTTGATATATGAACTCCGAGGGCGGAGTTCCACGCTTAAATCGCTACGATACTCGTTCCATCCAGCGTGCCGAGGGCCGAGGGGCGGAGTTCCACGCTTAAATCGCTAGGATACTCGTTCCATCCAGCGTGCCCCCTTGGTACTCCACCTAACCTATCGGCCACCTTGGTACTCCACCTAACCTATCAGCTCCCTTCAATCCCGATAATATTGAATGTTTGGTGGTCATACAATCGGGATAATAATGAAAATATGGATAACGGGTGTTGGTCATAGAGCATCAAACACGTCTACAAAGCGTTGAAACGTTGTTTTTTTCTATTTCCAAACCCCTTGTATTCAACGGATTCGAAATGATAAACAATAAATATTGTCATCTATGGTGTATCGCAACAAACATCCTCCAGAGGGCGCAACCAGTGAATTTAATGGAAACCTTCGTTACACACTACCGACACATACTTAACTTTAGTAGATAGAAGCGTTCCGCAGCTGAGTTTTGTCTTTCTGTTACAGATATTTGAAAAATTTGAAGAAATTCAAAAATTTTTCGGCAGAAAAATGCCGCTCTTCACTGACTTGGTGTACTATATCTCCTATTTTTTGGGGGTTCCACCTTTTGCTTCGATAAGTTTTTTGAGGTTCAAATGGACACCAATATTTCTTGGAATAATCATGTCGCTGGAATTAACGAAATTGCACGCATCATTCGATACACAACAAAGCATACCAGAACTTATAGTCACCGTGAGATCTCCTTTGGTATCTTTTAAATATTTCAGTTTTGAGTGAATGAATCATGTCAAATGCGACGATCCGACTATTATTGACGAAAATATGGTTCAGTGCCCTTTTGGTTGCCTCTTTTGTTTTTTCTTTGATATGCTGCACGTGACGAGGCGACTTTTATTAACGAAGAAGCAGGTTAGTGCACTTCTGACATGTTGCGCCATCTTTGTTTTTTCTCTGTCGATGAATTCTGCATTCGTTTCCATTTCATTTGATGTGCTGTACGTTGAGAACAAATCATTATTAACGAAAATACGGCTCATTGCCCTTCTGACATGTTACGTTGTCTTTGTTTTTTTTTTCTCTGTCGATGAATTCTGCATTTTTTTTCTTTTTCAGTCAATGTACTGCACGTTGAGATTCAATTGTCATTAACGGAGATGTGGCTTCGTTCCTTTCTGACATGTTGCGTCATCTTTGTTTTTCTTTGTCGATAACATTCTGCATTCGTTTCTCTTTCATTTGATGTGCTGAACGTTAAGATCCAAATATCATGAGAGAAATTGTGACTTAATGTCTGTCTGACATGTTGCGCCATCTTTGTATTCTCTCGTTAATGAATTCTGGATTTTTTGTCCTTTCATTTGACGTGCTGTAAGCGAAGATTCGATTATTATCAGCGAATATACAACTTAGTGCCCTTCTGACATTTGCTCCATTTTTTTTTCTAATAACTCATTCATTTCCACAAATCCTCACACATTTTCTACCACGCCACCACCTCCTACGCTGACTACGTCACTTTCAAAGTTTTAACATTTTATCATTATTATTATTATTTTTCGACCCACATTCTCCAGTTCAATATCATCTAACACAATTATTAGACCGATATTTGATTCCTCCATTCTGATTGGCTGACCGACACCACTCTGTAACACAAGTTGAGTTTTAATGTTTTATCACTATTATTATTATTATTATTCGACCCACATTCCTCAGTTCAATTTCATCTAAAACCATCATTCTACTGATATTTTATTTCTCCAGTCTGATTGGCTTACGACACCACTCTGTACCAGAAGTTAGGCTGATTGTTCCTCAAGGTTCGGTTCAGGAGTCTGAAAATTCGCAAAACGAACCTTCATACGACAAAGCGTGGACTTAAGTCATCTCCTGATGATGCTTACTTGGTAAGCGAAACGCGTTAAGTGTTAAATGACTGTCATATTGAAATAGGAAAAAAAAACGTCAATAACGACGAAACGATAACGAATAAAGGCACGTAAACTGTTCGAAAACGCACGCATAACCGTCGCACGCAAAACTGTTGAATACTTCACTTTCCCAATTTCGAATGTTAACTCTACAATACGACTCAGCATTATTTCTGCCAAAATTCGATAGAGAAGGGTTATGGGGGGTTCCAAACGACATATTTCAAATATTGATTCACTCTGTATGTATGCGCTTATATTTCGTAGAATTTTCAATACGATTTTCACCACACTATGGCAAAATTTCCAACATGTGTGGGCTATTATTTCTACAAACTGAAACTCACTTTTCAAATGTAACTGAAAAAATGAATCGCAAATGTGTTATGATTTCGATATATTTTGAGGTAATAATATTTAATATCGAACGAATAGTCATAAAGAAAATTATTTGCATTGTATTCCGAAAGCTTTGGACACCGAATGAATTTCTTAATACCTGTTGATGATCTTGATCTTCCCTAATATTTATAAACATTCATATTATGCTGAAGTTGTAACTTTGCCCCGGTCACCTTACTACGACAAAATGCTTGATGTGCATTCATGCAACTGTATTTGAAGATAGTTTTATATTCCTATATATATTATAATCGTATCAATTTTGATGACTATGAACTTGGAATAACGAAAGATGGAATTGTGAATACTGTGTGTTTTTGTTTCAGAATATCGAAGTTGAAGTTGAAATATCTTTCAATTCATGAATTCACTTGAATGGATTTGAATTATTTTATGACGATTTTTCATATTTGTCTGTATCGTTACTTTGTTATGTTTATATGTACAAGAACTCAGAACTCCGAACAATTGAAACTCAGGTTATCTACACATAATAGACTCGTCCGGTATCTATATCAAAGGATGCTATTTTGAATGGGAATTTCGAAAAAACTACAATACGAAATGAATTTCCAAATATCACACTTGAAATTTAATGTCAAATGTCAATCATCTATGATAATGTCCTGAATAAAATTCAAGATATAAAATGCCACTTTTTGTTATATCGACCCAACGAATCAGAATTTGAAATGACAGACAAACTTATTTTCTTTATTTCTAAAATGTCCTGTTTTTGTCAACCTAGTATCTTTCAATATGATGTTTCTTTATCTCTATAAAATCTGGTATATAATTTTTTGTTATTGCATATTTTTGACAACTTTCCCTGTATAAGATAAGTTTTCATTTTCAAAAAAAGATGTGTGTGATATGTATTTTATTTATTTTGGTAGTATATTATAAAGCCATTTATATAAAATATCAACGTTATTGAGACTGCAGCTGAACAAATTTCCTTTGGAATGACCCATACAGAACGGCGTGTTTTTCTTGAATTTGGAACACACCACGATGAATCTTCAAAGTCTTCCAAATTCACTACGGTTGTATATATATTGAATAGGTGCAGTTTGTCTAACAAATCACTGAATATCGACAAATTCTAGCCTCATAATGTGCAACTATAGACTGACAAAAATGGAAACTGCTGAGATTTCAAACTCGTTCTGGAAAGGTTGCTATGACGGTTTTGAATATTGTTGTTGAGATGACTCTGACTGATACTGCACACGTTGATGTATTATCCTGAAATAAATTCGATTTTTCAGTAAAAAAATACACTGAAATAAATTCGATTTTTCAATAAAAACATACACTGAAAAAAATTTTTTGGCAACAGAGAGGGTAATGTCTCTCATGAAGTAATTGCTACACTTATAATGAAAATAAAAAATCAAGTGTCATCCAAAATAAAGAATTTAAAACACATATTCTACACGTACTAAGTGAAGGAAATATATTGTATGAAAACACTACTTTATGTGGATCATATCTGTGAGTGAGAATTTTTGACCCGAATGAAAAATATTGTATACACCCAAAAACTCTTTACCTATAAAACAAAGAAAAAATTGGAAGCAATACTAACCTTAATTCTGTACAATCTCAAATGAAACGACAAGATTCGGTTTCCCAATGTCCATTTACCCTTTGAACACAATAGCGTATTTGCCTGATGAAAATTCTTCTAAGTGAGGACGATACGCCTACGTCACTCGGTGGGTAGAAATGATACTTCATCTCCCAAATCCAACAAGACCGCCTCACCAAATTTTCCTTTCACGATTTCGGCAGTGAATATCCTCTGCGGCATCTCCACAGGCAAATCTGCTACTTTGATACTTGGCTTTCTCTTCACGATCGAACTTGCATTCAACTTTTGTAAATCCATCTGTGAAAAATAAAAAATGAAAGCTTTATGTTTTGATTCACAATATATGCGAATACTATCTCAAACAAACCACAACATGTAAAACATTCGACTGAAATCATCCAACATATATATATCGAGAAAATTTTGGAAATCAAATGATTCAACAATTCTCACCAATTTTCAATTAAATTACATTTGAATAAATTCATCTGAGGAAAAAGTCAAACCTAAAACACTTACTTTCAAATAGAATCGGTGCACTTGTCACTGGTATCACTTTCAACGGATGCAACTAACTCATTTCGCTATGCATGACGTATTTATAGTAAAATGAGTGATGACATATTTTAAAACGAAACAAAGAGCCTTTGTTTCGTCGCTTTGAGAACTGCGTATCTCCGGATGTAGATTCGACATTGACAGTGATCAATGTTACTTTGGGTTTGAATATAAAAATTAGTGATGACATATTCTGAAAATGAAACAAAAGAAAATCAAAGAGTCTTTGTTATATGCATATTCAGCGTTGACATTGATCCATGTCACCTTGGATTTGAATAGCGCAACAAACACATGAATTCTGCTTTTTTTTCCCCATTTTATTTTAAGTACTACATGTGATGATGCGACTATTATTAGTGAAGATACAACTTTGTGCCCTCTTGGCATCGTCTCCGTTTTTTTCCCTGTTGATGAATTTTGCATTCGTTTTCCTTTCATTTGATTTGCTGCACGTTGAGATTCAGTTATCATTAATGAAGATGTGGGTTAGTGCCCTTCTGACATGTTGCACCATATTTGTTTTTTCGTTGTTGATGAATTCTGCAATTTTTCTTCTTTCATTTGACATGATGTACGTGGCGATCCGAAGTTTTTTCAATGATTCTCTTTGCAATTCTTCCTATGCTGTTTCACATTAGGCGCTCGATATTATATTTTCCATAGTCTACACATTAAATCATTTGAAATGAGTACCCACACCGACCTGTTGCGACTAGTATAGCGAAAATAGGTTATGAGGTCCTTTTGGCTTCGTAAAATGATTAACTATGTTTTTTGACATCTAAAGGAATCCATTGATGTCGAAATCATCGGAATCGGACGACCGGAAGTAAAAACGGAAGTGACCTGTTTTTGACGGATTCGAAACCTTCTCACCCTAAGGAATCCAAAAATACCATATGTTTCAGTATACGACGATTATTTCATTTTTTTGTCAACAAATTATGTGTTTTGAATCAAACTTTTGCAATTACATTACACTCGTAGTTGTTCATAACCCAACTTTTAATTTCAAATATGTTCAATGATTTTCTTTAAATGTGCAATTCTTTCTATGGTGTTTCACATTGGGCACTGTATATCATACTTTTCATAATCTACAAATGAAATCATTTGAAATGAGTACCCACATCGGTCTGTTGCTGCTAGTATAATGAAAATAGGTTATAAGGCCCTTTTGGCTTCGACAAATGATTAATTTATGTTTCATGACATCTAAACGAATCCATTGATGTTGAAGTCATCAAAATCGGAGGACGGAAGTGGAAACCGGAAGTGGTCGTTTTTTGATGGAGTCGAAATCTACAACTCAGTGCCCTTCTGACAGTTGCGCTATTATTTTTTGTAATAACTCATTTATTTCCACAAATCCTCACACACGCCTACTACCTCCCACGCTGACTACGTCACTTTCAAGCTTTTAATGTTTCATCACTATTATTATTATGATTCGACCCTCATTCTCCAGTTCAATTTCATCTAGCACAATCAATCGAGCAATATTTGATGTCTCCATTCTGATTGGCTGACCTACACTACTCTGTAACAACAGAAGTTATGTTGGGTGTTCCACAAGATTCCGGAATGCAACCCACACGCACGAAAACCATTTGCTAGAATTTTCTCAAAGTCAACATTCTCAAGTATTTCTTCAGGATGGACCCAAAGTGTTCGCGTTACAACCGTTCACCATTGTGTTCTATTCTTCAGTTGTGAACAACAGATTTCCAAGAAGCTTCCAAAGGACGAAAAACAGCTACGTCCAAAGGCTAAAGAATATGTGTTGAATTTGAAAAAAGTGCAACCAATTCTATCCCACTTTCCACGCAAAAATCACTCAGAGCCATTGTTAAATGCGAACTATGTCCGTCAACAAACAAGACGACTGGTAGTTGAATACTATTTTTCACCAACCATGGATGGAATATATTAGCAACGTATTCGTAAAATCTCTCAGCGGTCATCCATCCGGTTTCTGAGCGACCAACTGCCCAATCAGCTGGCATGTTCCTTATTATATGGTTGGGTACTCTTTGATACGAATACATAACCATCGGGGGTGCTAACATGCCCTTTGCATCTCCACAAATTAGTGTAGTCAAACATTATTTCTCGTCATTGTTTATGAAATTATAAACAACCTTTTCTCCCTTTTTGACGATAACTCTGTTTTCTTTTGGGCTTAGGAAAAAGGCAGTTTCATCACAGTTATAAACTCTAGAAGGATCGTCAAGAATGTGCATGAGATTGTTTTGTTCAAAATGTTTTCCAATATCCGAAAACCATTGTCTTATTTTCTGCTCCGAGATTGGTGCTCGACTGTGTGTCAAATTTTGAGATGTTCGTAAACGGATTTCCGGATGTCTACGCAGAAAGGCTTCATACCAGTGCCTGCCTGGTTGTCCATCAGTAAACTTGTTTGCCCGTTTCAATTTTTTGACAAGCATTTCTACACTATCCAACAACTGAGTTTTTGTGACAGGAAATCCTATATTTCCCACGTGGAGAATCCACCGAACCAGTAATGTTTCTTCTTCTGTTGAAAGTACTGTATCAGGGCCAATTTTTCTTTCAATGGGGTAAACACCTGTTGATTTGTAGAGGAGCGTCGTTCTTGGTACAGAGTATGTTTTACTAGCAGTAAAAACTTTCATGCCATTAGCAACAGCTTAAAGCTTTTTGCATTTGCTCTTCCGAATATTGAAGTCCACGATGAGCCATTTTTCTGAAAAAACCCAAGTACCAATAACTGACTGATGCATGTCCTAGATACCGACAGTCACATAAATCAAGTTACATAACGCTAATAGAAATTAAATTGCTATGTCAGTAACTGGTACATAGCTCAACCATAGAAATATTAAATTAGATGACAACAGAAATAGAAAATACGGAAACTCGTATAAATCAACAGAGACAGCAAACATTCAGATCCATTGTACCAGTTATTGACAGTATTGTCAGTATTCGGTACATGATGCAATAGGTATATGTACATATTACTGACAATTAAATTTTTCGTAATATTCAATTTATTGTTTATGATCAGTCTGAAAGGAATAATTCTACCTTGAAAATATTAACCATAAACTCACCTGCGACGAATATTTCGCAAAGGAGTACAGACGCTGTTTACGGAACTTGCACAAAGAATATACCTAAGTTGTTGTAAGATTGACTACCACACGAGCTCTCCCATGTAAATGGCGGGAAGCACTCAGAATAGAAGCTGGCTGTCAGTTTCTTAGGCGGTTATTTCAAAATTTCACTTGTGACATTGTAACGGAAACTTGTTTGGGCCTGATGTTTCCAAATTCACAATTTCAATGCAGCCATATACCTTATTTTTTGCTAATAACTAACAGGAGTGTCAGTATTTGGGACACTATCTGTAATTGGGACAATTACCTTAACACAAATTTCTATTTTGATCATTAAGCTTTTGAGGCCACTCCTTACAAAAATGACCTCGTTGTCCGCAATGAAAACAAGTATCTATTGAGAATGTAACGCTTCTACATTCTCTGCCTGGTTGCCTGGTCGTCATTTCTATCATTTCTTCTTTTTCCGCAACTTCAATCGCTTCTTGCGCGGTTCCTAGCTGAGCTGACAACACTAGTCTCTTCATCGGATTCAACAAACCCATAACAAATTGAGTTGTTAAACTTTGATTGAATTTGCCTTTCGAAACGGTATCTATAGCATCATTCCCAGTAAGTTCAAGTGTTCGCACCGAGCTAAGTACTGTCTACAGGTTTCTCCTTGATGCTGACGGCACTCTAAATATTGTCTCACAGACTGACCAGGAAATTGTGGGATTCCAAATTGTTCGATGAGTTGTGTTTTCAACTCTGCCCATGCTGTGATCGTTTTCAGACTCGGTTCTGATTCTAAGAACTCTTTAGCTAGTTCTCGTACTTTCAAACGAACTATGGCAACTTTCTGCTTCTCCGTCCAATTTGCTAAGTTGGCGGTTTCCTCTATCGTTTGCAGAAACTCGTTAATTTTAGATTTGCCATCGTAACCTGATATCGTGTCCAAATTGAACGTTATGGGGAATATCAGTTTCTTGTGATCGCTGGGGGTCGTTAATTCGTCGTACATGGGGTGTCTAAATATCACCAAAGAGAACAAACCAACCCCACACCATTGTGACGATCCCGCTGTATATATGGTTGGATAGATGTTATTTCGAGCGGTCATTTTATGAGTTCAACAGAAGTTAAACTTCATACACAGATCTTAAATATGGGTGGGACGTGTCTCTTGGTTAGGAATAGAAAACTTTTTTTTTATTTTATTATTTTTTTGCAGTTTGATATATGTAGCTAAATTATGCGTTTACATTGATGCACAATCTAAGAGGACACAAATTCGTTCAGTACATGGGGCATGAGACATCACAAGTCTATCACTAAAATTACAGTTTGCTTTCAAAAACTTACGCATATCGCCGTAGACTATCGAACTTTCGGAAGACGGCAACTTTATACTTTCTGCACTTTTTAGGAATCTCAATTGAATATCTATTCAATTAGTTAATCTTTTACTATTTATAGCTACATGGCTATCTAACTGAAACTAGAATCTAATCTAGTTCTGACTCTCTGAACTCTCTTTGACTGATTCTTCACTCTGACTCTGACTCGACTCGACTCAACTCTTCCTCTTACCCTGAACGATATTGGCTTATTTATAATCTTTCCCTGCCATCAAAGTTGGCCTAATTATCCCTACTCATATCTTGGTATACGTGAGAAGGCCACTGGCTTACATTATCGAATTGTTTATAGATATTTCGCAACAGGATGATACACAAAGAAATTGCTGAGTAACCATCTGTGAATTGTGCAATACCCATTAATTTAAACGAGTATCTCGTGTTGTTTATGGTCCAAAACTGGACACTCGTGTGATCTCGTTCACATGGTCTTCCACGTGTCGAACTATTGCATCATCAGATATGTTGAAATTTCCCTCTCTTCTGACTGAGTCACGTTTCATTTTTCAAGATTTGATAATTTAATTTTCTTTCTTGCTGAGCTCCGTGGTTCAAATGTCTAGGGCTAGGTAAGTTCACTTTTGATCGAATCTCAACTTTGATTTTGGAAACTCATGTATTTATTTATTGATATACATCGTTATCGCGGTTGACTTATTATATTATTATAACTTGAGCTCAAATAGTTCAAAATTATTTATGGGTTGTTACAAATGGATCGAAGAAGAGGAACAATTTGCTGCAGCCAGAACTTGTGGTATATGTAATAAACCATTTATTGATGGTAAAAACAAAGTTAGAGATCACTGCCATGTCACAGGGAAGAAACGATCATATGCCGCTCATTCAAAATGTAATTTGAATTTCAAAATACCTAATTTTGTACCTTTCATTTTCCATAATTCAGTGGTTATGATTGCCATTTATTCATAAAAGAATTGTATAGGAACAAGGAGAAAGTTGATATTATCCCGCAAAAAAAACAGAAATATATGTATTTCACGAAGCATCTCTTTACGCACACCTATACCGATAAAGATGGTATGGTTAAGAAGAAATATCTCAAAATGAGAATAATCGATAGTTATTATTTCATGACTAATTTGTTGGAGAAGTTGGGTGCTAACTTGACCTCTGATCAATGTTTGGAGATGACAAACATTTTCCACAAATTGAAAAATTTATTTTGATGAGACAGAAAGGTGTATTTCCATACAATTTCGTTGATGACATTGACAAATTGAATTATCCATCACTTCCGACAAAAAATCAGTTTTATGACAAACTCAGTTGGGAACATATATCAGAAAATGATTATGATAGGGCTAGAAATGTGTGGAATTTATTCGAGTATCAGAATTTGGGTGAATAATGTGATTTGTATTTGAAGTCGGATGTATTGCTATTATGTGATATTTTTGAAAACGCACCACGAGTTTAATAATATATAACTTAGACCCGGCACATTATTACACAGAACCTGGATTATTTCGGGATGCTATGTTGAAATATACGAATGTTGAATTGGAATTACTAACTGACATTGATATGATTCACTTTTTTCAAAAAGGTATAGGAGGTGGAATTAGTCAGTGTGGTGAGAGAAAACATATAGCAAATAATAAATTTTTACCAAATTATAATCCCAATGAACCTTCCACATTCATTATATTTTCAGATGCAATCTATACGGTCATAGTATGTCACAACCTCAACCAACAAGTGAATTTACATGGTTGACACCTAATGAAATTCTTAATCTTGATGTGATGAATGTGAGTGCTGATAGTTCGTATGGATATGTGTTTGAAGTGGACATTCATTATCCACAAGAGTTGCATGATAAACATTCCGGTCTTCTATTTTCAGTTGAAAAATTAATACCACCTCGTACACAATCGAAAATTCCCGAATTGATTTCAAATTTGGATGATAAAAAAATGTATTGTTCATTATAGTATACTGTATACTGAATTGTATGTATACTGAATTGAAGAATGAAGTTGCATCATCATACCACGACGATAAACGATTTATCATTCCGAATACTACCCACACTCTTCCTTGGGTTCATACTGATATTGAATTTTATCAAAACGATCCGAATGATAACATTCGTTGGATAACTCATATTATTCAACAATCACAAACTCAGGAAAGTCCACTTGATCAACTAATTGATTTATTGTCTGCCGAGGTCAATGACTGAAATACCATTCAATGTCTTTAAAACCGAAAACTTGAATTTCGATGTTCATGTAGGTATTCATAAATAAATAATAATGTATAACAAACTGTAATGTGATATTAATGTATTGTGCATGAATATGTATTACTTTGATGAATATAAAAAAGATAAAAATTGTATTTGTTTTATTTCTATTTTCCTAACCAATTACTGCAATGTATATAGCATAATGTAAATGAAAGAAATATCAGTTTGAACAGGATCATCGTGGGTACACAATATCTAAAACAATCGATGAATTTGGTAGAAAAAGGAAATGGGGTGGTAATGTCATTCGAGGTCGAAATGGCCGAACTAGATCGGAAGCAAGCATCTCTGGAGAAAACGCGAAAAGTAGTGACATTTATGGACAATTTCTCAGCTCAATTAGAAATAATAGAATAGGTTTAGGTTAATGAGGAATATTAAATTATGGTAGCTTTGAGTTTATATTTGTAATTTCAGGAAAAAAATTAAAAAGAAGTGAAATAAAGGGTGAACATTATTTTGGTTTGGTACACATTGAACAGTGCGATATTGGGGCATTGTTCTTCATTTTGTCTTATTATTATTATTTTTTTCCAATTCCAAGCTCTTCTAGACAAATCTCTTGCAACAATTTTTGTGTTCTCTAGTCATTCGTAAATAATCCCTTGAGAAGAAAATAAAAAAGACATGTTTCATAATGAAATCAACAAGTATACTTCATATAATTCATATTGTATTTTATTCATTCAATTATCTCTTCCATTGAATATGGCTTATGTCACTTTGGAATTCACACCCACTTCATCCCCCACTCCTCTCCCACTCCCTTTCAAAAGTATAAAAGTAGGAATTATGTGATGGAATATTCAGTTGATCTTCAACATGGAAGCAGATTCAACCATCAAGCCATACGGATTCCTAGAGCCTGAGATACCTGACAATATGCCCGTCCAAGAAGGTTGGGTTCATTCCACCACGGTACCTCACTGGATTGAGTTTTAAATCATGTCGCATGATTATAAAGTGCAGGTGCTGCACGTTACCGGCACCGACGAAGCGGACCTCTCCGATGGCGAGTACCCGGATCCTGATAGATGGTGGGATCCCGATTATTTGGATGACGACCCACTACCCTGGGGAGACAACGATGATGATGAGTCCGAGGAAGATTCTTTGACCAGCCAATACCTGTTCACCGACTACTTCCTCTCAACCCAATCCTCATCGAGGATAGTCCTCCACCATCGCCTATCCTGTTTAAAATAATAGATGAGGATCTCAATTCTGATGATGACATGAAATCGTTTCCTCGTTTCTCCCACCCTTAATCCTTTCTTTCCTCGGAGTACACACTTTTTGATTGGTGTACACGGGGCACTGCGTGGTTGGGGCAGTATCTTCTCCCTCTCCCCTATTAGGTTTTCAGAGTTTCTCATAATAATCACTCAGAGTTTCATGAAGATCATCATTCTTGTTGCTTCCGAATTTCAAACACTGAATTGTTCTACATTTACACTCCACCTCCTCCATTTTTTTCCAATATATCATCAATCCCAGTTCTACATCATTCTTCCACAATGTCGAGTGCTGATTTCTCCACCGAACCAATGAGTGTGCCGGAGTATTCTATGTCGAGTACAGGACCCATCCAGGTACATGAAATAGATTCAACGTTCGATAGTTTCAGTACGACTTTCGCAGAATTTCTGCAACGCATCTATGATCTTCTTGATTATTTCCCGAAACGCCTAGAAGGTGGTATGCAAGAGGAATTAGATGCAGAATCAGAGATGGGTGTCGACGAGTTAGACGATCTAGAGGATAACGAGCTAGATGATTATGCGGACGATGTCATTAGTATATCGTCTGATTCAGATGATTATGAGGACGACATCATCAGTATATCATCAGATACAGATGATTCAGACGACGACACCTTCATCATTGTTTCTGATGATGAGGAGCGTTAGTCCATACCACTGCATGGATTAATGAAAAAAACAGCCCTTTTCAGGGCTACAATTGAAGACTGAAACAAAAACAGCTCTTTTCAGAGCTATCATTATACTTTCAAACAGAAACAGGTTCATAACATTGTTAATATTAGGTTAACATTATAGTCTCAAACAAAATGTATGTAAAAAAACCATCATCCCACTCTGTAGTACTCATCATTATATGCATATTTATCCAATGATTGACAAATTGCCAACTTCAACTTTCAGTTGAAGTAGTACTCATCATTTGCACAGATATTCAATGACTAGCAAATTCCCAACTTCGACTTTTCAGTCAAAGTAGTAATTTGTCATTTAATGCACAGATATTCAATGACTAACAAATTCCCAACTTCGACTTTTTAGTCAAATTAGTCTTTTGTCACATAATCTGTGAATAATTCTACTACTGTTTGTATGAATAATGTAGCCCTGAAAAGGGCTGTTGTTTTTTTTTTGGCCAGTAGGTCCACGGTTATTGTGTCACAGGTTTGACATAGTTGCATATTATACATGTCGACATTCGGGTGAAGTTTGTTAGGGGTCTTTCGCAAGCATCGCACCAATTCTGTCCCATTTCCATCATAGAAACGGTGTTGTGGGTGTTGATGTGATGATACCACCCTCCATTCATGAATGAACTGTGTGTATTTTCTATAATGTTATCCAATTTGGTACTGAAGAGCCTTGGGGCAAGTGTCTTAAGGTGAAACATCGGTATTTACCAGTGAGGGTGAGAGTGTTCCATGTCAGTGCAATTTATTACCATTCATTCAAAGTAGAACTCATGTGAATGATATCTGATTTTTATTCCACAAAGAATGTTTAAAATACAAACTGAGTAGAGAAAAGTATCTTCTGTATAATTCAGTGTTCATATAGAATTATTCGTTTCGAAAGAATGTTTTTTTCTTCCGTGTAATTCAATGTTTATATGAAAGTAGCTGTTTCAGGAGGACTTTCTTTCATTTTGTGACTAAAGCTACTTCTTTGCATGATCGATACATTCATGTATAGAGTTACTTATTTTGAAGTTGATTACTTCCTTCCTTTCTTTGGAAGATTCCCTCATCCTTGTTTTTTGTATCAAGATGGAGTAGTAGAAATCCAAAAACTTTCTTTCCCAAAAATTATTCACTCCTAAAAATATAACCCCTTCAATTGAAATTTAGATATTGTTACGAACAAAATTCAGATTCGAATGTGAATGATGGTCCTATACCTCGAAAATCTGTATGTTGTATTTGTAATATATAGAATATGAATATCGGTATCAATAAAAATGATATATATTGCAATACAACACCTTCAAAAAAGTGTAAATTGTGTAAAGTGTAAATTCGTTCAGGTCAACTTCCTACACTGTAGGTTACTGGCAGAAAACAACTACTCCCCTGGCTAATACCACGAAGGGCGTTGAATTATATCACAGGCAGATGGGGCGACGACAAACCTGTTGTTTGTTGTATGTTTCAGCTTAGTTCGAGGATTGATACTCTGAAAGAATTTGATTTTCAATTATCGGACATCATCGACTTTATGTTGATGATATATACTACCTTGCACTGACGAGTGGCCAAACAGCCCGAAACAGGTCTGCGTGTTCCAATAATTGAAAATCTATTGCGGCAGTTGTATCGCCAACAGCATATGTAGGAATAACTTCTGTGGAAAAACCTGCACTGACACCTGTCGGATATAATTCAACGCCTTTCGTGGTATTAGCCAGGGGAGCAGTTGTTTTCTGATAGGTTCAGTCCATTAACCTACTGTGAAGGGAGTTGAGACTGACCTGAACGATTTGTTATTTTAGATGATTTGATTTATAGCCAGTCTTCAAGTATGCCCACTGACTATATGTGAAAAATCGAAATATGTTTCAAAATATTCATCAGTCATGTCACGAAAGTTCGAGCTACAAGCTGTCGTGACAAGTGTCTTGAGTGCGGATTTTTTCCACCTATTGAATTAGATAGAAACAGCCGTTATGGATTAGCACTTTTGGGATTCTATGGATGCCATACAATCAATAATATAACTGAAGCTAATAATTTAATGTGTTTCAGAATCAGTAATGATAACTCATCGATACTCCAAAAGTACACAATTGAAATTCCATGTGGTGCTTACGAAATAGAAGAGATCAATGCCGACATACAGAAACAAAGTATGTTCTGGTTGTTTCATGATAAAAAACCAATTGATATTGTTTAAGATGACATTTTTCATCTACACGCCAATAATAATACATTCAAATGTGAAATGCGATCCAAATATGAAATTGATCTGACACATCCAAATTCTATAGCAGAAATGATGGGGTTCGCTCATGGCATATTTCCATCAAATCAGATACATGAATCCGCATTACCAATCAACATTACAACTGTGAGACTTCTCCGCTTAGGTTGCAATATAATATCTGGTTGACTCCGTGATGGTCCGCCGTACTGAGTAGACGGTTTGTGTTCGCTCCGATACATTCAACAAATTTATTATTTGTCAGTGCTAGGTTGAATTGTACCTCATCCATACATACAGAACTGTCATTTATAACCGTTTAGTAACTGTGTTATAACTTCTCGAAATGCCTGGAGGTTCCATTACTGTAAAAGAACTCAACTGCCGTGTTGATAAGCTTAGTGAACAATTCCAGAAGGGACTTCAAGAGATCAGGAATGATATCCCAACAAAACAAACAGCAAGTACAACTAATCTGGATATCGAAGTTTTTCTTGAAAGGCTAAATTCCTTTGAAAAAAATAATAATAGTTCCCTCATGGATTTAAAAAATGACCTGGAGTGTTTACGTAAAGACGTAATAGAAGTGACTTCAAGAGTAAATAGATTTGAAATCCAAAGAAACTTGATGAGGGAGATTCAAATCAATTTGATATTATCTAGAATTTTTTGTCTGCTAAAATGGGAACCGATATCACTAAACACGATATATAAAAAACTGCTCAAGTCAAGAAACCAAGGCCACTAGTGATTCAGTTTTGCCGCCGTTGGACGAGAAATTTAATATTTAACAACAAGAAGAATCTTAAAGGAACATCTATTATGATCATTTTGATAAATCATCCTGGACTGTTTATGTGAACTTTAAAGGTCAGAAAAAATTTTTGAAATTTGAATCCGATCTTGATAAACTCCTTATAGAATCATGAAATCTTTTATTGGTAACTTTGTAACATCTTTTTTCTATTTATTTTTTGTTAGCCCTCTGCAATTCAAATTTTTCATACTTTTTTTTGAGTCTGCTGACATACTTTGCATACTTTTTTATCTGATTTATATCAGTTGCCGTGGTTCGAAATTATAAGTGAAAATGATATTGATAATAAATTGTTCAATTTCAATTCATTTTTAATCTCTACTTTTGACAGACACGCCCCTCTTAAAAAAGTTAGAATTACCAAACCACCCGCTCCTTGGCTCACTCAAAATCTCAGACTTCTAATGAAAGAACGTGATAAAACCTTTCAAAAATTTAAAAAAACTAAATCTGTTAATGATCGTATGAGGTATAAAGAATTGAGAAATTATACCTTGTCAATAATTAGAACTGAAAAAAAGGACATATCTCAAGTCTGTCTGTTCTGAAAAAATACCACGCAAAACCGGGAATGCTCTTTCTAACCTCAATGTTCGTTCAAAAAAAACAATATTCAATACCCAATCACCTTTCGAATCCCGATGAAATAAACAACTATTTTGCCCAATTCGTACAAAATGTTTCTAATAATTGTGATGAAAATATTGAATTTTATAGCAATAATTATTTGATCAGGCAAGATAACTTCTCATTTCGATTCGCTACTGAAGAAGCTATTCATGAAATTCTGAATAATATTAAAAGTCAAGCTTCACGGGTTGATAATATTTCAATCAGAATGTTGAAACTTTGTAGCCCGTTTATTGATAAATATATTACACATATCATCGATTGTTGTTTTGAACGTTCATATTTTCCCAAGAATAATGATCCAGATAGTTATTCTGATATCAGAATCATCAGTATACTTCCAACCATAAGTGAAATTTTTGGAAGAGTTATTCATTTACAAATTAATGAATATTTCAATACCAATAATCTGTTATCACCGTTGCAATGTGGTTTTAGGCAGGGTTTCAGCACGGCTACAGTTCTTGCTACTGTTACACAAGACATTGTTGAGGGAATGATTAGCGGCACTCTGGTACTACTAGATTTTTCGAAAGCATTGATACCATCAATCATGAGCTGATTTGCATGAAACTCAAATATTATGGTTTTGATAATGCTGCCTCATTTCTCATCTGGTCTTACTTACTTGGTCGATCTCAAAAAGTTGTTGTTGATGGTCATCACTCCTTACCTCTTGATATTTTATCAGGAGTACCACAGAGTTTCATTTTGGGACCTTTATTGTTCATCATTTATACTACTGACATTATCTCGTCCATCAAGAAATGTAAAATACAGACGTTTGCTGATGACATACAATTATACATGCACTTTAAAATCGATGAGTGTGCTGAGGCACAAAATCTCTTCAACACTGATCTTGATTTGATCAATGGGCTAACAAGTGAACATGATTTGAAAATTGATCCTGATAAAACAATGATGATGCACTTTGGATCGCAGAAGAATCGTAAATTTGCAGAAAACAATTTCCATTTAGAACTAGGTCATACTATCTTGACTCCTGTCAATGCAGCTAAAAACTAAAGGGTGATGCTTGACACTGATCTTAGATTCACTAGTCATGTCAAAAATTTAATGAAAAAAGCTTATATGTCACTGAAACTGTTATACTGCAATCGTTTCATTTTGAGCCAAACTCTAAAAAGAATGCTCTGTGATAGTTTGCTGTTAAGCCATTTCAACTACTGTGACTTCATGTATGGGCCATACTTAAATGATTCTGATAAAAAAAAAACCAAAAGTGCAAAATTCTTGTTGCTGCCTAATTTATGGACTTCGTAAGTATGATTCAATTTCTGGTCTTTAAGAACTCTCGCTGGCTCAATATGAAAAACCATAGATTCATCATTTGGGTTGTTTTGTTCATAAATTGATCACCCTTCCCCATTCTCTCTTTTGATACAAAAACTAATCCTGCGTGAAAATATTAACTCAAGAAACATTAGACATAAAAAAAAATTAATTATGCCACAACATTGCACTGCACAGTTTCAGAGATCATTTATTTTTGGTGCTGTAAAAGTCTATAATTCATTGCCCGAGCAATTGAAGAGATTCAATATCAAGAAATTCAAATACAGATATAAAAATTATATCTATGATAGTCATAAATGTCAACTTTTGCTTATTGGACAACAGATCAATTAAATTAAATTATTTATCAACTATCTTTAGAAGGTAATCACAAATTATTATTTTATTTACGGTTCTCATTTCGTGGTACCATCACTGTTAATTTCTTTTATTTTTGTATGTTTGCGTGCATTATGGAGTGGTGCTTGTTGGTTGAGTTAGAGTAGCTTTAGGCTAGACTTCGCCAAGGAGTACCAGAATCTCCTGTAACCTATTTTCATTTTCAAATATATCTTTGTATTATTTTTTTTGTATTATCAATAAAGCCGATTTATTATTATTATATAAACGGTGAAGAATCCCACATTCTTTTTTCATTCGATATTGATGTTGAACCTGGATACAATCTTACTAAAGAACCAAACAGTATTATACATATGTATGTCAGTCCAGAAGGTCGTCAATTGATTCACAACAGTACAGTGCGTATTTTGGGTGAAAGAAATAACCTTATCGATTTTGGAAGTGATTTTCATTATTTTGGAATTGAAGAAAATCGAATAACTATGTTATGAGTTTCATTTATAATAGACAAAATCGTATTGAAAAATTCGAAACCAAAACGAGCTCCACCATTAAAAATAAAAGTGTGCATAAAAAGAATCTCATTCCACAAGTGTATGCTAAACAGTTAGCACATAACACTCTGTCTGTGAGTGATCTTAAATTTTTGAAATCGATTGGATTGAAAGTGTGAAAATAACAATGGTGCTCGAAACAAACAGTGAAAAGTTGAATATATTCGATGAACCAGTGCTCGATCATTCTCTCATAAGTTTACATGAGCACACATATAAGCCCTATGGATCACTGCTATTCAGGAATTCAGATGAAATTAGAATTGCAATCAATAATCAAGATGTTATACTAGATATTGCCGAGAGCTTCATTTACATAGGAGGTAAATTCACCCCAAAGACGAAGCGAAAACATGCCATCTATCGAATAATGCAATTGCATTTCTCTTTGATGAAATTCGTTACGAAATGGGTGGTGAACGAGTGGCTGTTGTTAGAAAACCCGGGATAACATCTACAATGAAAACTATGATATCATTTGGAAAATCACATGCTAACACATTATTGACATCTGGCTGGGGACTTTCACAATTGAAACAAGATATCTTGGATACAAACAGTCATGTTTTTAGTGGAAAACTACCACTGAAATATTTGAAGGGTTTTGCTGAAGATTACAACAAAAGTATGTTGAATGTTAAACGTTGATTTTGATTATCGCTCGATAATTCAAAAACTCATATATAGGTGAGGTTGATGCTGATTTGGAAATGAATAAAATCGAATGGAAAATAAGACATATTGTACCAGATGATGAACACAAGCTCAAACTTTTGAGTAGAATAAACAAAAGCGGTCTGAATTCCAAAATCAAGTTGGCTTATCGTGTGTGGGACCTCTATGAACTTCTTCAGACATATGGGCCATCAAAATAACTAACGCTCTGGAAACTCCTCGTTTTGTCATCATCGCATTCCAAAGTACTACCACATCTGAATATAGAACACAGGATATTACAAAATTCACAACTGCCGATATCAATAGTATTCGAGTAAATTTGAATTCTGAAGTTTATCCATATGAGCGTTGGGATTTGAATTTCGATAAAAAACTTGATGCTCCTGCTCATTATGCTTTTGAGAGTTTCCAACGAAGTTACTAATGCATATACATGCATATATTAATGCATATACTTGCATTAATTTTGCATGATACAGTTTTAACATGCAATGCATTGGATGGTTTAGTTCACAGCAGATATTGACACTCTTTAAATTATTGACACTATTTCATTTTTCCACTCCATCATGTACTGTTTAATAATTTTTTTTTCATTTGTAACTGACTTGTATGGTGTATTGTAATTTTTGCTTGATTCTACTTCATATATATATATATAATATATATATATATATATATTATATATATAATATATATATATATATACATATTTATTGTTTTGTAATCATTTTCAATTGTACATAATGGGATGCAAATAAATAAAACATGAAAATAATACAAAGTTTTTTATTTCACATTATTTATGATTTACAGGAACGTACATATTATATTAAGTATGGTTGGAGACTACACAGGAATCTTCTCAGGTTCAGTTCAATCATAACCTCACAAAGTTGACAGAATTCCAATTCATTATCCAAAAATTTGTTACAAACTTCTGCACCACTCCAATAGTTTTCAGCATCACGAAGACATAATTCGATTTGTTTTTCAACATGTTCGTCTCCATCACCCAACATCAGTCAACAAATGTTGAACCGATGATTTGAGATCTACAACATCGATCCAATCTTGACTTGCATACTGCATCCACATCTTCGAATGGTGGAAATGAAATCAAATAAAAAACAATAGGCAACCACCAACTTGTTTCCATGATATAATACTTACATTCCCGTTTTACTTGTCGTTATAAAGTGAGTGTATTCAACCAAGTCAGTAATGTTTATATTCCTATATAATTATCATCTAAATCATCTAATATATGAATATCATTGAAATAAAAAGAAATTCACTATAAATAATTACTATTAATATTCAATTATATTGAATCTGACTAGAGATCGCGTTTTCATGCCAGCAAAACTTTGTAGGATCTGACCTCAATACACCGTCGTATATTTACCACCCGATGAGTTGATACAAGTTATATCGTCATCACTGAATTGCAACGAAATACGTTTTTGTAGCCATGTTTTGAATAATTTATCATTGCTTACATCTTCCAATGTTATTAAAATTGATTTATCCAACCTTGTAGAATAAGTTGATATATTCTTATTTTGTACAATTGACAATGATAAGACCTTTTGCTCTAGTATTTTAACCTCCTGTACAATCAAATTATTGATTTTATGTAAGTCTACTTTTGAAACGAACATGATGAAAATATGTATGAAAATATACAATTTCCAACAGAAAAATACACTCACCGTTTTCCTTCTATTACGAACGGAATAACACTATGCCAATTGCTAACTGCTGCAGATATATTCGTCTACTGATTTTATAGTGTGCCAGGCATTTCTTTTATGTTAAACAGCGTGAGTCACCCTCACCATGAAACCGTGTTACATTTCAAAAGGCTAACATTGCTAGTTGCTACCCACTGGAGGTGTCTGACGTCACATCCAAGGCCATCTCCCAGCTGGACGCGTTAACAGAAGTCGATACGAACAGACAGCGGTCGTTGCGCCATCGATAGAGGACAGACGATGATGACGCGCAGTCCTCGCTGCCTGCGCGTCACCATCGACAGCGAGGGTAGAGCGATGTGTTACGTCACCGCCATCGCCGCATCGAGAGAGAGGTGAGGAAACAACGAAAAATACGCATTACTCAGCCACACGTGGAGTGAACATCTCGCTCTCTTACCGTTGAACGGTTGCTGCTATGACGTCACACCACTACTAACTTGGTGGGCTCACACCGTTGAAACATTCATTCCTTGGAGGATCTTTGAAGGATGCAGACGTATGTTTGTACACAGACACGCACATGATAAACCCTGTATCGTGCATTCTCTTACACATACCAACCAAATGTAATTACGTCATTATGTCACACACACACAAAATCTAATATGAAAAAAATTCTGAACGATCCATGCACCAGACACTTGAAGGTCTTGATTTCACTAAACCAAAAAAGAAGCAATTAATACGTCACAGTGGTGGGGGGAGGCCCAGAAACTGCTGTAATCTGCTACTATAGTTAAAAAAACTAAAAAACACGCTTTTGAAGAACATCGAACTGAAAAGTTGAAAAGAATTTTTGTTTCAAATAAGCTCAAAATAATAACGATCGAAAAATACTAGTAATATTGTGAAAAAAAACCTGGGCGCTAGATATACAAAAAATATGGCACAAAGCGCCCAAGCTTTTGTCACAATAATACTGGTATTTTTCGATCGTTATTGTTTTGAGCTTATTAAAAAAAAATATTTTTAACTTTTTAGTTCGATGTTCTTCAAAAGTGTGTTTTTTAATTTTTTTGAACTATATTTATTTTCAATTTTTAGTTCGATGTTCTCTAGAAGCGTGTTAGTTTTTTCAACCTTCATTCAATTTTTACTTTCAAGTTTCACATGTTGTAAAAGCGTGTTTTTTAGTTTTTTAAACTATATTTATTATTTTGATTTTCTTTGAACAATATATCAAGGAAGTTACGTACAGCACCATCTGCCCGCGAATAGGTCAAGCAATAATGCCGACAATTCTGTCTATACTAATCCCGAGCTTGAGAGTCACAAGCAAACATACATACAAAAAGCGTACATACATACATACAGGTGAAGCTAATATAAAGCGTGTAAAAATAATTACTTTCGGCAATAACACTTGTCAATATTGACAAGAAATTTGTCAAAAATATAGGAATACTTTACAGTCAGAAGGAAATATTGAAATTAAAATTCATATAAACCTACCGGATATCCGCAAAGTCATTTTGATATTAAATTGAAAAATGTTTCCACTTATTAGAAGCTATGTAAATAGGGACTTAAACAGATCCCTTTTATTTTCATAAAAATCAGATATTCCTACGAAAATTGCAAAAATATTTTCAAGGTATGACAAAATAGCTGAATTTTGTCGATGATCATGATATTGATCCTTATCCAACTGAACAGTTTCTGGTTGTATGGAAGACCAAGTCCTGATTTTGTTACTCTTTTGTATTTTGTATTATATATATTTATAACTACTCCTGTTGATAAAATCTATCATTATTATTATAATCAAGGTCGATTGTGTGAATATGAATGTCTTTCAAAATTGCAACTTTTTTATTACTGCACTTTTTCATTACTTGGATGCTGGTATATTGTATCAATATTTGGAAGGTTTGAAATTGAAAGAAAACTCCACTATTTAAATGAATGGAGTGTTCGAGTTAATTGTTAAAAATCTAAATGAATGGAAAAATGTGCTGAATGCATAATCATTCCAACAATAATTTCAAGAACAGTTCATTTTATGAATAGTTGAAGAATTTAGGAAGTTCTAACAATATATTTTGTTAGTCTCGCAAAACCCATTGATTTTTCACTTGATATATAGCTATATTTTTAGTGGCTATATTTTCACTTATGATTAATATCTTTACACCTGAGTTTGAGAAAAAAAAATCATACGGAAGTGTTGAATCTGTAGATCTTTTCTAATCTTGATTGTTGATAGTTCAATGAACACAAATAAACATTGATAAAATATGATTCATTTAAAAAAAAATTAAGAAAATATCTAGAAGATATGGTAAAATTTATATCTAATTTATTATTGTATCTGAAAGTGAGCTTTGTATGGATGGACTTTCGAATCACAAGGGTAGAATATTTAAAAATAATTTGTGAAATTCAGCCTGCTGGATTGTAATGTTTCTGCTATCGATTTTCTATAACTTCTAAACAACAATAATTTTCCAATATTAAAGTGAATGGAGACAGAGAATTGAATAAAAACCAAACTGCCAAATTGTGAAGTGTACAATCAACGTTAACAATTTTATAATCGCGTCAATGTACAAACTTTTTTCTTATTTACCATTGTAGAAAACATTGTAGGAAACATAAAATATCTTATATTATCAATAACACTCCTGAATCAGCAATGAGGACTAGCTTTCTGCAAAAACGATCTTTCAACCAGAACAACAAATATAAGGCTGTTTGCTGTTGAAGATTCCGTATGTTTATGTTTGTTGTACTTGACTTCCACCATACTAAATAGAGCTGTTTTACCTGAAGTACGTTCTGTGGTCGGCTTTATTCGAATGATTTGTCCGATAAAATCTTTACTTCGATTCGTATAAAGACCCTAGAACTTTAATTTTCATGTGATTTCCAGAATATCGATGCTATGATTTGGTAGTCTCTTCATAAACACAATATTTCTAACCAAACCACAAATGCGCGGCCCTGATTCACTATTTTCGAGTAGTCTATAATCATGATACATACCTGATATACAACTTTAATATTCAGTTTTGTGCTATTCTATTTTCAAAATTTCTAGATCAATTCACTTTGAAACCGTATTACTGGATTACTAGCAAAAAAGAAATAGTTCTTAAAAATATTGAGAAGTTCAAATACAAGAAAGGTACAATAACACTAATCACTGAACCATATAATAAAGAATTAGTTGATGTAACTGATGATTGAAATAAGAAATAAAACAAAATAGTCAACTTATATACGTATTCATATTTTAATTTTTTTTTCCAATTTGTATGAAATACGGCATTTCCGAATATCAAATAATTTAATTTATATTATATTTGTTCTGAAGTTCTGCATTCTTTTCTTTTGTTCAATAGTTCCCTAATTTTTGCCCAGTTAATGACTCATGTATTCCTAAATCAGCCCTTAATAGTAGGAGATTTGAGCCGGTTCTAAGCTTCCCCCATCATTATGACGTCATTAATGATGACAAGTGGTGTGATTAGGGTGACCTAGACCGACTCGTGCATGTCACCTTGAAAAATATGTCTGGTGCATGAGACCTTGAAAAATATGTCTGGTGCATGTGACCTTGAAAAATATGTCTGGTGCATGTGACCTTGAAAAATATGTCTGTTGCAATAATCTTGTACAGAGTACACGCACGGTAAAGATATCCTTCATATGAATAATAGGTTGCATACATATAGCATAATCCACAAATGAAGCCCGCACTGCTTTCTGTAGGCTCATTTGAAACCCGCAAAAAAAAATCGTCCCCAAACCCTCCTCCCTGAAAAATCTTTTGAAACCCCCAAAATCCCCTCACCCTCACCCCCAACCACCCCCAAACTACCCCCTACTTCACACACACCCCCAATATACTATGACGTCTATGCAAACTAGTTTGAATAGAGTACTCATGCACATACACCAACACAAGCACTACACCTGGACATACACCAACCACCCAAAATTCACCAACACGAGCACTACACCTCACATTTACACTCCACAAAGTTCCAGCCACGAATGAATACCCGCACTGGTATACAACCCCACACACACCCCACACCCCAGCCCACAACACTATGACGTCTATGCAAACTAGTTTGCATAGAGTACACATGCACATACACCAACCACCCAACACGAGCACAACACCTCACATCTTCACTCCATAAAGTTCCAGACACGAATGCCCGCACTGCTTTTGCCTTCTCACCCTTCTGTTAACGCTTCGGTGGTGGGGTAGACATGTGGCGCTACCTCTCGAAACAGAGAGTACACGCGTCTACACTCCATAAAGTCCCACTGCTTGTTTGTATCGTCTCTGTCGATGCATCGAAAATTGATATTGGGGTTGTCCATGCCCAGTTCCCAGCGGTGCGCATTTGTTGCCCTGTGGTGGAAGGTGGGTAGCTATCCATTATATAAGGAATGAATATTTTCATATGGATTCATTTAAAGAAGATATCTGCGGTAGGTAGAAATTGTTGTGAGGGAGTTATTCAGTGCCATATCTACAACAGTTAGCAATTGTGTGTGTTTTTCTGTTGAAAATGTCTGTTTCAAAAGTAGACTTGCAAAAATTCAATAACAAACTATAACTCGAATTGACTGCCGTGTTGGTCGGTGGTTCAAGCCCTAGTCTGAACGATCGATCTTCACTTGCTATCGTCCAACCCGTGTTAGGAATCACACGTTAAAAGGTAAGACCTCGTTAATCCATAGCTCGCACAAGTTTCGACTTCTGAGGGTTGTCGTTCGTAGGGGTGCGACAGCTGGTTAACGGAAAAACAGATTTTAAACAGATTTTTTTTTAAAACAGACAATGAAAACATGTTTTCTTTAGAGGTTACTTTCGACAGAGAGACATATGATTGGCCCTTTATCTCTGCAACCGTTATGCAAGGGGCAATATTGATCACATTATGGATAGAAAAGATAAAGAATATATCAAAGATAATTTTATGAATATACCCTTTTTTCCCTGCGGCTAGCGTCCTATTTGGAATATTTAAAAATACTTTTTTATTGCACGTCTGGAACATAAACCAAAACTACATACAAAATTCCAGCTTCCGAAAATATAGCAGTATAGAGAAACAGTAATGAAAAGGTAACTTTATTTTATGAACACGACTTTTTCTCCCGCAGTTGGCAATAAGTCAATATGAATACATAATTTATCTACTTCGATGTTTGTTGAAGCGCTCCTATAATATTTTTGTGATTTGACCGAGAAACTGAATGCAAGATCATTCTTTGTTGTAGTCATGGTAGATGGGGTTTGGAAGTTCTCCAAAACAAAATCACATAGTCACAACATTTCATAGTAGAACAGACATATACATACATTCTTCACATGAACTTCCACATGTTGTAATACGATGTATCAATTTGAAGTACAATGCTATATTTTTTTCTAAACCCAATTCAAACCCAGATTCGAACCAATAGCGTGTATTCAACTGAAAGGTAGGTATTTGCTCACTTCAGTCTGAAAATTTATGTCTTGGCGGTAGGCATAAATTCGATCTTTTCGATATTGAAATTGAATGTAATAATTTGACATTGACATCCTACTAGACGGCGGCTGTTAGGCACCCAGAATACATGCATATAGTCAACACATTTTTCGCACATATACAGATATGCCTCACACAAACTTATTCATGTTGCAGTATGATGTATCAATTCAAAGTGCAACACTAGGAGTTCGATACAAACTCGTTATTTACTTTCAATACATGAGATAGAATTCGGCCGAATATCGACACCCCCGGTCAGTGGAGGCTGAAGAATGCGAAAACAAGTATCTCTAAGGATTCCTTTCAATTCAATTCATTCAAAATGAAGCTTTCACACTGCAAATGAAAAAACCATCATTTCATGTGCCTCTTCAATCTTGGGAACAGGTAAAAGTCGCAGGAAGCCAAATCTATTGAATATGGGTGCTGAGGCATAATTAAAGAGTTGTTTTTAACCAAAAGAATACGTAATATAGACAATACTAGATGATATCTATACCCTGATATCATGACGTAAAACGGAAGTGAATTATGAAAGCAAACGAACAAATATTATATTTATTCACTAAAATAATGATACAATTCATGTTGAATAAGCCAAAAAATAAAGATGTGCAGAGTAAGCGCTAAATGAACGACAGAGGGGGTAAATTCATAATAGAAACGCATAATTTATGTGTAAATCGATGTTATACGGGTATACTGGTGTATTTGGTGTGATTGATGAAAAAATACTTTGAAAATAGCTGTCAGATTTATGTCAACTATTGACTGAACGCCAATTAAGAACACCTAATATAAATGGGAAAATACAATAATATGAGGTGAAATTAGGACGTCTGCAGCCGCGGGCTTCCATATATACCTTAAAGTATGTAGGTACTCTGAATAGATATAAGGTCCAGAGGAATCATATCGAATATACATTCAGGGTCGAAATGTTTACCGTTGTTCTTTTACCTATGAAATGTCACGGGACATTTATAACTTCATCACATAATTCGTATTTCTTACTATCAATATAGTCAATATAATTAATTTCGATTGATATAGATTTTTCATATGAAGTTATGACTTTACTGTCTTCCAACTCGTTTTACTAAAGACGTTTGCATATTTTTCAAAATTGATTGCCTATTTTCTACCTGTAAGTGATTTTTCAAAAGTAATCAATCTGATTACTTTTGGAGGATCATAAGGTAAAAGTACATTATTACGGAGTAGTACGTAATTACGGAAGTTTTTGATTTTTGTCATAAAATATCAAATACACGAAATGTGATGTGACTTTTCATTACCATACATCAGCTACATCTATCCTTGAAGCAAAATAGCCCTATTACAAAACATCAACCTTATATTGCTTTCGGCAACGACATAGTAATCAGTCAGTCGTCGAGTGGACCACGAAATAGAGCAGACGTACTGCTGACGAGTAAGGTGGCTGAGTGATTTTCATAAGACTTCAGTTAGTTGTGTGTGAATATATTCAATATAAATAAATTATATTATTGAATACTTTTCATGAACGGAATATATTATAGCTATTTTCGATTACTATTATGCATTTTTTTTCCTTGATTTTGTAGCTCACGGAATAATGTACTTCAGATTGTTATCGGTGACCCATATTGTGGTAACATTGCCGTAATAAAAAAATCAAGATGAATTGTTTTTGCTATTCATTTCAAATTGCGTTCAGGATAATTGAAATGTTTTTATGTTTTGAAATGACAGAAAACCGTAGTTTGGTGAGATATAATTACGGTATACGATTTTCATTTTCTGAATACGTATAAATTCTCTATGAAGCTGTTCCTTTTTATAAAAATCTAAGAAAATATATACACCTGGGATTGCACTAAAATCAACGTTCATTTGTAACTTCCTTCTCATTATTGGAGTTATATATTTTTATATCATAACATTTTTCTATTTTGAATATATACAGTGTCACCATTAAAGTGCGCACCATATAGGAAACTTTTTTTTCGAAGAGTTTCAATGAAGTTTAATTTCAGCACTTGTTTGTGCTTTGAATTCAACTTGAAATGATGTGGCCAACTGCGACCTACTGACGTTCAGTGTTCGTCAAATTCAACTTTTTTTTTTGAAAAATCGAAAAAGTGCATTTTTAGATCGAATTTAACAACAAGTTACTTGAAAAAGTTGTTTCTACGGCAATTTTATATTCATATGCCAAATTTTATGCAACTAGGATAAAGTTAACGTTTTGCTTATTTTTGACAGATATCCCCTTTATTTTAAAAAACAAGTTCGGTTAACTGTAATTAATTCATGTACACATAACAAACTCATCATCAAGTTTAACTTTTCTGAAACATTTCTACTTATACGGACATTTTTAGAAAGAAATTAAAAATTTGCTATAAAAATTTTAACATGACTGGTGAGAAGTTTCAATCACTTGGCTATTTTCTTAAATAAACCTCTGATTTCAAAAAGCAGAGGCAACTAAAAAAAATTGCAAATAATTTCGATAGAACTATTATTATTATTATTATAAATTTTAAACAACAATAATATTATAGAAAAGACAAATGGGTACAAAAAATCACTTATTGATCTAAATGAGGTTGTCAAACACTTATAGCCTACATTTCAGTATGTCGTCCTCCACGTTCAATACAATTATGGTCCTTCTACTGAATTCTGTAATTGCATTTTTAACAAATCGGGGATTTATTGAAAATGCTAAAAATAACATTCGCGAGTGCACAGCACTCGCGAATGTTATTTTCCAGATGTTGTATGTCAGTAAATAGTCTACTTCGATTTTTTGTTTCAGGCAACCCACAAGAAAAAATCTAAAGGCGTCAAGTCGGGTGATCTAGATGGCCAATGATTTTCCAGTTACGTCCAATAACTTTGCCTCTGAACATTTGTTGGAGGGACTATTTTACAGCAACCGTGTGATGTATTGGTGTGCCATCAAGCTGATACCATAGGTCATATTTAATATTTAAAAGCATATTATCCAAACATTTTCACTAACCTCATTATTCAAAAAGTTGAGATAACCAACGGATGATAAATTTTCCCTAAAGAAAAATGGATCAATAATTATTTGGTTGTTAGGTATCCCACACCATACATTAGTTTTGAAGGAATACTGATCACCACATTCAACTGTGAAATTGGTATTTTCTTGGGCACACCATTGGCAATTTTGAGAACTTACCGTTCAATTTGAAGAGAACGTTGCCTCGTCTGTCCATAAAATTTTATACGGAAACTTTACATTTTCTTCTCTCTCTCCTTGAAACCAGAATGAAAACCCCAAACGGACATCTTAATCTCGTTCATTTAATGTGTTAATAAATTTTGGCTTGTAAGGCCAAAATTTATTCTTTAATAAAATTTTTCTAACACTTTCTCTCTTGTAATCGGTATTTTTTATAATATCGGTTATGCTCGTTTGCCCGTGTTCAATAACTTTTAAACAAATGTTAAGTTGGACCTCCTCATCATATTTACTTGGAATGTGCTTTTTCTTAAATTGATTTACTACGGATCCAGTTTCTCTGAATTTCGACATTATCCTTGACACAGTAGTATGTTGAACATTTTTCCTGGATGCCGTTCATTACAAATGTTAGCTACTTGCCGGTCATTTCTCTTATTTATCTCTTCACCTGACTGAATTTTATAAAAAAACTGGAATAATTTTTGTTGCACTTTTGCCTAGTTCCACCCATATATTACGACCTATGGATTTCGCAGTATTTCACAGCTTGAGAAATGCTTGGAGCGAAAATGTTTATTTTTGGCGAATGGAAAATGATGGCAATCGCCTGAAAAGAGAAAAGTTCAAAAATTCATTTCAGAGTCTAAAACCGAACATAATCAAAACTGGTTTTCACTTTCATTCAATCAAAATGCTGTGGATTATGCAAAAGTATGAAGTCTTCTACCAATGCATTAGATTTATAAGCTGGAAAGAGTAATGTCAATGTCTCTTCGAAGATACAGTTACAGCAAACCTTCAAAAAATCCATTGAATTTATTGAAGTATTTGAAAAACATTTAGAAAACTACAAATTTACTGAATTTGAACACTAGTGGAATCAGTGGTCATTTCAATGAACGTGTTAGTTGGTGTTGGCCTGAAAAGGATGATATTTTAGCATATGATGCTGAAGAAGTAATGAAGAAAATTGATTGTCCTATTCCTATCAACAAAAGAGGTGTCTTTTGTTTTCCTGACATTGACTAAGTTCTATGAAATTTTTTCTAGGAAAAATTACTATAATTCCTCAGTATTATAAATGAAATCACTCCTTCATCTGAAAAAAAATTAATTTTGAAAGTACATTTCGTTTTGTCTATTTTTACCCATAAACCTAGTTGATTTTTTTGTTGGTAGATACAGAAGTACTTAATTTATAAATATCCCGTAGTTAGGCGTGTGAATGTTGAAATTTCACAGAAAAGAATGTAGATACTTTTTGAACAGTTTTATAATGAATTATCAGTAGAAATAAACCTACATGGTTTTCAATAAAGTATGTTTTTTATCGCCCTTCTCTCCTATATCTCATTTTCATGTTCGAAAGTGATTCTAGTACAAAGCTTCAAAAAAATAATCGAACGAGGAGGCTCCGAATAAATCCGTTGCATGCTGCTTGTAAAGAACCTGATATTGCGTACTCACAAAATCAGTCACTTGAAGAAAGGCACAACACTGATTTTCTGCTCAAAAATGAAGCTTGGAATAGAGTGAAAGCTAAAGAGACTAGGTTTGTGCGGAAAGGGTACTGCTTAGTTGGAATAACATGAATGAAAATCAAAAGGAAACGCGAAATTATGTTAATATGAATGGGTGGGAGGAGTAATATGGAGTCCGTTGACAAATGAAGTGAATTTACAAATTTCGTGGTTTACGTACATTTGATTAGCTTTTTTTTTATTTGTGTTCAAATTAGTACACTCGTTTTGAACATATATTCACAGGTTCACCTATTTAGCATGTTTTGTTTGTTGGTGAGAGGTAGAAAAAATGGAAGAGTTTTGTGTGTTCGGCGATTTTCTGCTATCGTTAATCATGATTAAAAAAATATGCATCTAATTTTGTGTGAAAAAATGGAATAAAGTGCTCAAAAATACTTAAAATGTTGACAGTGGCATACGGTGATGGTACTCTGGGTCAGAAAAATGACTATAAGTAATACAAGCTTTCCACAGAAGGTCAAGAAGATGTGAATGACGACACTTGCCCCTGGACGCTCCAGCACATCAACAAACAATGAAAATGCTGAGAAAGTGAAGACAATTGTTATGGAGAATCGTCGACTTGTTATTAGAGAACTTGATGAAGATGTCGGCATATCGATGGCTTATGTCATGCAATTTTTTTTAAATTTTGAGCACGAAGCGTGTGCCAGTGAAGTTCGTTTCCAAATTTTGCCAAAAAAATCGTCGCATGAGCATCGCTCAAGAATTGTTGAATGATGTCAACGGTGATCCAGATTTACTAAAAGGGGTCATAACTGGTAAGGAATCATAGATATATGGTTATGACATCGAAACCAGAGTCCAATCGTCCCGATGGAAGCGCCCACGAGAGCCAAGACCGAAGTAAGCACGCCAAGTTCAAAAAACTATCAAGGTTTTGCTTTCTGTTTTCTTCAATTACCGTGGCGTAGTGCATCGGGAGTTCTTATTCCATGGTGGTACGGTCGATAAGGAACATTATTTTGAAGTTATGTGCTAGCTTGCGAATAGCAATATGAACAAGACGCCTGGTCATGGCTTTTGCATAACGATAATCCACCTGCTTACTCGTTATTGCTTGTTAGTAATTTCTGGGGCAAATACAATAATATAATCATGCCTCAGCCACCGTAATCACCAGATTTGGCCCCGCAACTTTTTCTTGTTCCCAAAGAATTGAGAGCTGCAAAAATAATCATCAAGAAAATATCAAGATGATACCATTTGAAGGTGAATAAAATAAATTAGGAAAAATTCCACCATTCATACCACTATTCGCTGTTCTTGGTACCTAAGGAGCATCAAGTAGGGGTGCAGCATGTTACTGTCTTACACATTCACATTTATTCTGAGACGAAATGATTCTGGTCCATTTACAGACATCACAAATTCTATTTAATAAGACCTCGAATCTGAATACGGTTTGACATTAATTGGATTCCATCTCTATATCTGAGGGTCAAAATAGACTTTATTACACTAACCTCATCAATAAAGAGCCGAATGTGATGACAATACCTGCAAATTCATATGAACTGACATATATTGAAACTTTTATTCATGAAAAAGGATTATTCCAAAAACTTTCAAACCGGATCATCACATCTCACTGACTGAAAGTCAACAATAATACGTGGACGAGAGGTATTTTCATCCAAAAGAAATGTCGATAACAGATGGCGTGTATGCACGAATCATCGTTCATTGAAGCTACTAGTAGCACTTGGAAAATTATCAAGAAAAAATAGGAAACAAGTTCTGTTTGAGGAAAAAAATTCTACGATCTACGATACTTGAAGGAAAAATATAACATATAATGAAATTGTGGGTAATATGAAGACTATTTTTGGCCGAATATGATATAATATATGTGGAGGATTTCGAAAAATGTGATTGGTTGAAAATGAACTACCCCTGCATCAAAGTTGTTGATATAGAAGTGATTGCCCAATGGTGCGATAAGACAATATTAAATCGAGAGAAACCTTCGTGTTTGAATCATTCCAAAGAAAGATTCTATTGCAGTCAAAGAGACGTACGTCTGATATATGAGTGGATTGAACATAAATGCTTTAGCCTTACCATGAATAATATCGAGAGTCTATTGAAGAAACATTTGGAGGATATAAGAATACTAAAATAAAAATTCATCAATATGAAGCCATGGGTGCGTATTTCCATGGAACCTAGAAATAATATCAAAACTTGTGTATCATTACGAAAAATGAATTTGTCGTGATTCACAATAGATTTGTCAAGAAATATAATAAACAATAATAAACAATAATATATATATATATATATATATATATATATATTATATATATATATATTATATATATATATTATATATATATATATATATATATGTATAATTAGAGATTTTATCGAGTGTGCATGATATAAATCAAAAATGAAAAATTCGTGGATACAGTACTCCAAACAGGGGGGCAAACCGCGGACACGTGTTTCTGGCTTTTGGCCTCATCAGCGCGGTGCAGCCAAGTGTGAAGATGGGCAACACTTGTTTGCCGTAAGCAGGAAACAACACAAACGCACGGCTACATCTAACACGACCACGTAGGCAGCTATAGCTACCTACGTGACTTCCGGGTCCAGGATATGAATACAATTAAAGATTTTATCGAGTGTGCATGATATAAATGAGGCCAAAAGCCAGAAACACGTGTCCGCGGTTTGCCCCCCTGTTTGGAGTGCTGTATCCACGAATTTCCCATTTTTGATTTTATATATATATATATATATATATATATATATATATATATATATATATATATATATATATATATATATATATAGTTTTTCACCTACTTAAATTAGGTTCAATGAAAGTGGAATGAAAATATTTATAATTTCAAATATTTTATAGGACTTTTCCATATCCAATATGAGAGACAATTCATCTTCGCTTTCAGAGAGGGGGAGTTCTCTGTCGATCCCATTAATGGCGTATTCGTGTGTGTAGTTGTAATCGCCCTTCTTTACTATCTTCTTGACCTTCCTTGGAAAGCTTGTACTACTTCTGACCCAGAGTACAATCACCGTATGCCACTGTCAAAATTTAAAGTATTTTTGAGCACTTTATTTCATTTTTTCACAAAAAATTCAATGTAAATTTTTTAAATCATGATTTTTGATAGCAGAAAATCTCCAAAGACACAAAACTCTTCCAACTTCTCTACCTCTCACCAACAAACAAAACATGCTAAATAGGTGAAACTGTGTGAACATATGTTCGAAACAAGTGTACCAATTGAAAAAAATAAAAAATACTATTCAAATGTAATAAACCGCGAAATTGAAAATTCACCTATTTTCCAACGACTCCGTATTACTTCTCCCACCCAGTCTAAATAACATCATTTCGCGTGTGAAGTGTGTTCCGTTAAATTGATGAGGCAACGAATGAGGTTGATTAATGATCAGTTCACTGCAGAAATGAGATTGACTAGTCGTTTTTCGTATGGCGCAACTATTCTGAAAAGAGCTATTCAACTTAAACGAATTTGCTTATATCACTGAATAATATTACTTCTATATTTTGCTTTGTAATAAATAGTTTCATATATCAAATTGTTATTCATTTCTAGGTGAGTAAAGACGTTTCACTCCTTTCCCAACGTTTGGCCTTTCGAAGGCATTTGTTTTCGGTACAGGACCAGCTTTCAGTTGTTCTGTCCAACTTTTTTTGGCAATGTTATCTATACAAAAACACAAAATCAAACTTTATACAACATGATGTCAAGGTGCCTTATAATTGAGTTTTCGAACATGATGACATCCTCATCTGACACTGTATGATCATAATACAGTCAAAAGGAACCACTACCGGAGGCGAGCATCGAATGGAATTGTGAACACAAAGTTTCTGAATCACGCAAATGAACTTCAAAGAGTGTGTGCATTTTATAGAAGAGAAATAAAGGAAATTCATAAGTCAAAAAGTTCCGCGTACGTGGAAGTTGCTAAAGAATACAAAAAAATTGAGCCAACTGAAAAGGAATACCGACAATTGAAGGACATGTGTACAAATTACGTTTATGTGGAGCAACAAGATAGACGTATCATGAGGCAATTGAAAAACTGTCTGAAGCAGACACGATTGCAATAGTAGTGTTGGAATGGAAAATGGTCCGGCAGCTGCCGTGAAACTTCTCGCTGTATGCACGTGGAAACGTGTATACTTATTCGACATGGTTCTTTTGATAATTGGCACGTTCATCAAGCAATGAGGTATCTATTCGAATCACCACACACCTGCAAAGTTTCCACAATGCCAGACAACTATTTAACATTCTTCACATTAATTATAATATCTTCACTAGAAATGTGTTTGACACTCGATTGCTGACTCGCTTACAGAGAAGAACAATGATGGAGTGCGCTCCCAGGGAAAAACCTTAGCTGATGTGTAGTAAAGTACCTGAATTCCCTTCATTCTTTATTTGAAAACAACAAACTACCAATGTAGATTGGGATGAAAAACCTCTGCATTATAGTAGGAAACGTTATGCTGCCAAGCTCGTGGCTTACCTCTTCGTTCTCAAGAAGCAAATGGATAAGGTGTGTTTCCGTTAAATTGATGAGGCAATGAAGAGGTTCATTAAGTGATCAGTTCACTGCAGAAATGGAGATTGAGTAGTCGTTTTTTTCGTATGGCGCAAATATTCTGGAAAGAGTTATTCATCTTAAACGAATTTGCTAATATCACTGGATAATGTTACTTCCATATTTTGCTTTGTAATAAATAGTTTTATATCTCAAATTTTGATTTTTTCTAGAGAGTACAGATGTTTCACTCCTTTCCCAACGTTTGGCCTTCAAAGGACATTTGTTTTCGTTTCAAGACCAGCTTCCAGTTGTTCTGTCCAACTTTTTCTGGCAATGTTTTCTATACAAAAACAACAAAATCAAACTTTTTGCAACATGGATGTCAAGGTGCCTTATAATTGAGTTTTCAAACATGATGACTACCCAATCTTGACACTGTATGATCATAATACAGTCGAAGGGAACACTTCTTACCGAGGCAAGCATCGAATGGAGTTGGTGAACACAAAGTTTTTGGATCACGCAAATGAACTTCAAGGAATGTATGCATTTTATAGAAAAGAAATCAAGGAAATTCATTAGTTAAAAGGTTCCGCGGACGTGGAAGTTGTTAAGAATACAAAAAAATTGAGTTAACTGAAGAGGAATACCGATAATTGAAGGGCATGTGTACAAATTACGTTTATGTGGAGCAACAAGAAGACGGTATCATGAGGCCATTGAAAAACTGTCTGAAGCAGACACGATTGCAATAGTAGCGTTGGGAATGGAAATGGTCCCGGCAGCTGCTGTGAAACTTCTCGCTGTATGCACGTGGAAACGTGTATACTTATTCGACATGGTTCTTTTGAGGATTGGCACGTTTATCGAGCAATGAAGTATCGATTCAAATCACCACATAAGTAGTTGTTTACAGCTGATTCTCGGCCTCCCCCCACCACTATGACGTATTAATTGCTTTTTTTATTGGTTGTTGTTTGGTGAAGTCAAGGTGATGTGACCTTGAAGGGTGTAGTGTATGGATCGTTCAGAATTTTTTTCCCGTTCTAATCCTCCCCCCACCAATATGACGTGTTATTTGCTTTTTTTGTTGTGCAGTGAAGTCAAGGCGTTGTGACCTTGAAGTGTCTAGTGCATGGATCGTTCAGATTTTTTTTTATATGAGATTTTTGTGTGTGTATGTGTGTGTGTGTAAGAGAATGCACGGTACAGGGTTTCATCATGTGCTTGATTGTCTATGTACAAACATACGTTTGCATACTTCGAAGATCCTCCAAGTAATAAATGCTCCATCGGTGTGAGGGCTCCAAGTTAGTAGTGGAGTGACGTCACAGCAATAACCGTTCAACGGCTAGAGAGCGACATGTTCACTCTACGACGTGTGGCAGAGTAATGCGTATTCATCGGTCTGCCCTCACCTCTCCCGAAGCGATGAAGGTTCGCTCTACGCCATCCGCTATCGATGGTGACACAACGGCAGCCGAGGACCATCTGCCTAACGTCTACCCTCTCCGAGACCGCAACGACCATTGCTTGCTCGTACCGGCAACTGTTATCGCATCAAGTTGGGAGATGGGCTTGGCTGTGACGTCAGGCATCTCTAGTGGATAGCAACTAGCAATGTGAACCTTTCACGGTTTCATGGTGGGGTGACTCGCACTGTTTAATATAAAAGAAATGCCTGCCACACTATGAAATCAGTAGACGAATATATCTGCAGCAGTTAGCAATTGGTAGAGTGTTATTCAGTTCGTAATAGAAGGAAGACGGTGAATGTATTTGTCTGTTGGAAATTGTTTTTATTTTCATATATATTTTCATCATGTCCGTTTCAAAAGTAGACTTAAATAAAATTAATAATTTGATTGTACAGGAGGTTGAAATACTAGAGCAAAAGGCCTTATAATCATTGCCAATTGATGAAGTGTACATAATTAAAAATATGTCAACTTATTCTACACGATTTGGTAAATCAATTTTATTAACTTTGCAAGATGTGAGCAATGATAAATTATTTAAAACATGGCTACCAAAACGTATTTCGTTGCAATTCAGTGATGACGATATATCTTGTATCAACTCATCAGGTGTTAAATATACGATGATGTATTTAGGACAGAGCCAACAAAGTTTTGCTGGCATGAAAACGCGATCTCTAGTCAAATTCAATATGATTGAATGATAATAGTAATAATTTATAGTGAATTTCTTTAGGTCATAGCTTACAAAGTTTTTTTGGTGTGAAAACGCCAATTATATGGAAATATAAACATTACTAACTTAGTTGAATACACTCACTTTGTAACTACAAGTAAAATGGGAATGCGAGTATTATATCACTGAAAAATTGGAAGTTGCTTATTGTTTATTTTTTATTCGATTTCAGTTCCACCATTTGAAGATGTGGATGCAGTACGCAAGTCAAGATTGGGTCGATGTTGTAGATCTCAAATCATCGGTTCAACATTTGTCGTCTAAATAGAAGGTGTTGGGTGATGGAGCCGAACATGCAAGCAATTATGATATGAGTGTATGCTATGATGAAAAACAAATCGAATTATGCCTTCGTGATGCTGAGAACTATTGGAGTGGTGCAGAAGTTTGTAACAAATTTTTGGATAATGAATTGGAATTGTGGCAACTTTGTGAGGTTATGATTGAACTGAACCTAAGAAGATTCCTGTTTAGCCTCCAACCATACTTGCCAGAATAGATTATTCATCACTTTGAATTGAATGATGAAAATCGAGAGGAAATTGAAGATGGTCGCGAAAATGATGATTATGAGGAAGAAGTTATTTTAGATAGTCTGTATGTTCCTGTAAATCATAAATAATGTCAAATGAAAAACTTTGTATTATTTTCATGATTTATTTATTTAAATCTCATGAAATACAATAGGAAATGATTACAAAACAATAAATATGATATAAAATACAATACATGATATAAGTCAGTTACAAATTAAAAAAAAAGATCATAAAACAGTACATGATAGAGTGAAAAAAAAGTGTCAATATCTGCTATGAACTGAACCATCCAATGCATTGTATGTTAAAACTGTATCATGCAAAATTAATGCATATACTTTAGTGTTGTCTGGAAACTTGGTCTTCCTCGTCTCAAACTCAATCTTTATATCAATAGTTGATGATTTTGTTGCATTCGGTTGATGAGAACAATCGATGACGAATAGTGGATTCTCTCTAAATTGTCCAATGTCCATCAGAGGTTCACTCATATCTTTATCATAATAACTTCGCTGGAAACTCTCAAAAGCATAATAAGCAGGAGCATCAAGTTTTTTATCGAAATTCAAATTCCAACGCTCATATGGATAAACTTCAGAATTCAAGTATACTCGAATACTATTGATATCAGCAGTTGTGAATTTTGTAATATCCTGTGTTCTATCTTCAGATGTGGTAGTACTTCGGAATGCGATGATGACAAAACGAGGAGTTTCCAATGCGTTAGTTGTTTTGATGGCCCATATGTCTGAAGAAGTCCCACGTAATGATGGTAGTTCATAGAGGTCCCACAAACGATACGCCAACTTGATTTTGGCATTCAGACCGCTTTTGTTTATTCTAATCAAAAGTTTGAGCTTGTGTTTATCATCTGGTACAATATGTCTTATTTTCCATTCGATTTTATTTATTTCCAAATCAGCATCAACCTCAACAAGATACTCTTGTTGTAATCTTCAGCAAAACCCATCAAATATTTCAGTGGTAGTTTTCCACTAAAAACATGACTGTTTGTTTCCAAGATATCTACTTGCTTCAATTGTGAAAGTCCCCAACCAGATGTCAATAGTGTGTTAGCATGAGATTGTCCAAATGATATCATGGTTTTCATTGTAGATGTTATCCCAGGTTTTCTAACAACAGCCACTTGTTCACCACCCATTTCATAACGAATTTCGTCAAAGAGAAATGCAATTGCATTATTCGAGAGATAGCATGTTTTCGCTACATATTTGGGGGTGAATTTACCTTCTATGTAAATGAAGCTCTCGGCAATATCTAGTATAACATCTTGATTATTGATTGCAATTCTGATTTCATCCGAATTCCTGAATAGCGGTGATCCATAGGGCTTATATGTGTGCTCATGTAAACTTATGAGAGAATGATCGAGCACTGGTTCATTGAATATATTCAACTTTTTTATGCACACCTTTCTTTTGATAGTGCAACTCGTTTGGGATTGTTCAATGCGATTTTGTCTATTATAAATGAAACCCATAACAACAGTTATTCGATTTTCTTCAATTCCAAAATAATGAAAATCTCTTCTTCACTTCCAAAATCGATAAGGTTATTTTTTTCATCCAAAATACGCACTGTAATGTTGTGAATCAATTGACGACCTTCTGGACTGACAGGCATATATATAATACTGTGTGGTTCTTTAGTAAGATTGTAGCCAGGTTCAACATCAATATCGAATGAAAAGAATGTGGGATTCTTCAGCATTTATATATGAACCAGATATTATATTGCAATCTAAGCGAATTAGTCTCACAGTTGTAATGTTTATTGGTAATGATGATTCATGTATCTGATTTGGTGGAAATATTTTATGAGCGAACCCCATCATTTCTGCTATTGAATTTGGATGTGTCGGATCAATTTCATATTTGGATCGCATTTCACATTTGAATGTATTTCTATTGGCGTGTAGATAAAAAATATCATCTGCAACGACATCATTTGGTTTTTTATCATGAAAACAATCTGAACATGATATGTTTCTGTATGACGGCATTGATCTCTTCTATTTCATAAGCACCACATGGAATTTCAATTGTCAACTTTTGGGTATCGATGAGTTGTCATTACTGATTCTAAAACTAACTAAGTTATTAGCTTCAGTTATATTATTGATTGTATTGCATCCATAGAATCCAATTGGTGGAAAAAAATCCGCACTCAAGACACTTGTCCCGACAGCTTGTAGCTCGAGCTTTCGTGACATGACTGATGAATATTTTGAAACACATTTCAATTTATTATTGTACACAGCAACAGCACATTTGAGACAATTTACACTTTTTAGAAGGTGTTGTATTGTAATAAGTATCATTTTTATTGATACCAATATTCACATCTTCTATATTACAAATACAACACATAGATTTTCGAGGTATAGGACCATCATTAACATCCGAATCTGAATTTTGATCGTGGTGGTGCTCATAACAATATCTATGTTTCATTATATCGATGTCATCTTGCAGATGCTTAGGCAACTTTTCCCAAACATATGCAATCTCATGTGCAACACATGCAAGTATCACTTCCTTAGGCATATTCGCAAGCATCACTTTATCCATTTTTTTCAAGGTACCATATTTTGAAAACATTCTAAGTGAAAACCCCATTCCCTTGATAGCCTCCCGATCCAGTTTTGGTGTTGAATCCATTTTTATTTGGAAAATTATTTAGAGAGAAACTGCAAGCACAAGTGACCACAGAGAACTGTATTAAATTTCTGTTGTCGATCATAGTTATATTTGATTTTTACATTCGAACATTTTCGAAAGAATCGAGTCAATTTCAATGGTGGGGGTAGATCTCCAAAACTATCGAGATATGTGACTTCTTTCCCACATTTTTTATATGCCACCCAATGTGTTCCTGGTCCACTTATTCCATCTAAATTAACAATAGCTGTCTCGTTTTGTTTTGGACCTGAAGATGGTAATCTATCACGCATAAAAACACCACGAAAATGTGGAATTTCATTTTTTGTGCATAATAACTGAGATCGAGATCAGTAAGAGGCCTCTGAGGTAGGGGTTCAATTAGTTTTTTTGTTTTGTTTGTGGCTTTGTATGGTTTTAAATATAGTCCTAAACCTTTACGGTATGGTTTGAGATATATTCCACTTCTGCATTTGCCTAATGCTACAGCCTCCATGGTTTTATTGTGACGATTGGCTTCCATTAAAGCCGCTCTGCTGGCTTTTGCCGAATTCACGGCCTTGGTAATACCAGCAGCGGCTCCCGCCAAACTTCCTAGTGCGGATAGTCCAGCAAAAATTGGTATCAATGGTAAAAGTCCACCGATCTTGGGAACAGGAATTATGCGTGGTGTGCGGATTTTCTTCTTTCCACCGGCAGCTTTAAGGTATTTACGTGCCGCCTGCAATGCCACAGTGATAGCTTTTTTGCTATTATTCGTCACAAATTGATTCCCACCAGCTTTCTTCAATACATTTCGCACTTTATGGACTATCCCAGCACCAAATGCAACTTTTTTAATTTTATTTTTCTTCGTTTGTTTCCTTTTACATTTTTTCTTATTGGTACTACAACCCATGCCCATATGTCTTTTCGCTTTCATAATGTTGGTGACAAGTAATGCAGCTGCTCTTTCCCCAATACTCGCGTCCTTCGATTTAACCCTATCCCAAGCGCTGTATTCAAGTTCTTTGTCGGCTAAATGTCTTGCTGCAAGATCGGATGGATGCTTAGAATATTGAATATCGTGTTTTTTGCATTCAATATCTAATTTATTGATTCCAGGGTCGTTACGAGCTAAACGTTGTTTCAATTTTGTACCCGGTCCACAGTATTGATCACCTCCGGGTAGATGTAATTCGAAAGGAAGTTTGTTTATTAAATCATTAACAAAACCACAACCTCTTTCAATTTTACGATCACTTTCAATACGTCCGTATCGTTTGATGGTACTCATTGAAATGAATGAGCTAATAACAACATTTATATAGTCTCCAACCACGGCACGATGCGCATTGTAAAACAGAAAGGAAAGTTTGCTGTAGATAATCTAGATGAGAAATTTGGGTGTGGATTGAATGGATAAAGGGTATTCAGACATGGTCCACTACTTCCATCATCAGTTCGAGGACTCATTATAGGACCTTCAAATTGTGGAAAGACGAATGCAATGATATCATTAACACATCCACAAGGACTGAGATTTAGAAATGTGTATCTCTATTCGAAATCACTCAGTCAACCTAAATATCAGTACTTGCGAAGTGTTTTGGAACCTATAAAAGGATTAGGTTTTTATACATTCAGCAATAATGCAGAAATAGTGGAACCCTCCGACGCTAAGCCTAATTCTGTTTTCATTTTCGATGATGTGATATGTGAAAAGCAAGATATTATTAGATCATATTTCTGTATGGGACGTCATAAGGATGTTGATTGTTTTTATCTAGCACAGACATATTCACGGGTACCCAAACAGTTAGTGCGTGACAATACCAATTTCATTATAATGTTCAAACAAGATGAGACGAATTTACATCACATTTATTCAGATCATGTTTCACCCGATGTAACATTCAAACAATTCCAATTGATGTGTGTTAAATGCTGGGAGGACCAATATGGATTTCTAGTCATTGATAAGGATAGAAAAATAGATGAAGGTAGATATCGCAAAGGATTCGATAGTTTTATATACCCATGATCTTGTTTTTGGAACTTATTCGATCACTGAATATTGTAGAGGTCACTTCATCAGCGAATTAAGCTTTAATTCAAAAAAGGGCATTATGAATAAAAAAAAAAGATTCTGAAAATAAAAACAATGAAATGAATTTGAAACGTCAACTAGTAGAGACAACAGAAACTGTCAGGCAGAAATTCAACTCTATCAAGAATGATAATATTGAAAATCGTACGACACTTGAAAGATTGTATGAGCCCATAATGAAACCATTGAATGTTTTATCATCAAACGCTATTTCTAAATCACCAGTGTTATCACCAAATCATGGAACTGTTCAATCTACTTCAAATTATCCCATGAGTACTCCAATAGGAAGAAAACAATCTTTTGGTAGTGTATCATCTGTGAATAGTGACACGAGCACACTTCAAGACGATATGAGAACAACTCTATTCGAAACACCATCATCGTCCCACATCGATTCCTCGGATCCTGACACCTCACCTGATATGAATGAAAGTGGTGAAGATGTTTTGATGAAACATTTGAATAATGTAAAATCTAGAAATCCAGCATATGATGGAACATTTGGCGTACGTATGGATCCTATTACACAAAAGCTGAAAATGGGAAGTCTAGTGGTGCATTTCAAAGATGGAAACATTTCATTTTGGGATGCTAATAAAGTGAAAAAATATGAATGCGCAGGTAGTCCAGAATTGTATGATATGATCTTTTTGAAGAATCCACAAGATGTTGATAATAAAGAAACTCGTCAAGTATATTCCAAAATATTGAAAATAACGAATGCTCCATATAAACAATATCATCTGAAGAATGGTTTTTAAAATACAAATTCTAAAAAATTTCGTGAAGTTATCAAACCTCTATTAGACTCACGACAATATCCAATAAGAAGTAGAAGTAAAATTGGTGGAGCATTCAAACGAGTGAAAATGGAGAAAATATATAATTCTAAACCTGTGAATTATGTGTACTGGAATTCACCGAAAGAGTTAGTTGCTCGCCTACGACTATTGGTAGCTTCAAAGTCAGCTGGACATACCGGACATGATAATGAAATAATTTCAATAATTGAAGAATTACGTGAAGAAGGTATAATATATTAACATATTCACATGTAATGATCACTGTCACATCATCATTCAATGCAGTAACATTATCACCTTTTCTCTTTAATCATATTGAAATAGAATGACTAATGAAATAAGTGATGTCAAACGACAAGTTGTTAATGAATTACATAAACCTGCAAGACGTAATTTTCGTAGAAGAATAACCACCATCAAAGGTTTTGCAGATCTATGGCAAATAGATTTAGCTGAACTGCAACCTTATGCAAAAAGTAATGAAGGATACCGATATATACTTGTAGTGATAGATTGTTACTCCAAATATCTGTGGACTATAGCAGTTAAAGATAAAACAGGTAGTACAGTAACTAATGCAATGAAACATGTACTGAAAGAAGCCAAATACTCCCCCAAACACATACAAAGCGATCAAGGGAAAGAATTTTTCAATAAAAGCTTCTCATCTCTCATGCGAGAATATAATATCAATCATTATTCAACATTTAGCACAAAGAAGGCAGCTATAGCAGAAAGAGTGATTCGTACAATAAAGGCATGGCTCTACAAGGAATTTTCGATGAGAGGTCACCACAAATAGCTTGATATTCTTCCAATTATAACTAGTAGATATATTAATAAAGTTCATCGTACAATAGGTATGGCACCCATCAATGATGATTCAACAACAAAATTGAAATTCAAGGGTATCAATGGAATTGGAGGAAGACAAAGTAAACCCAAATTCCAATTGAATGATATTGTACGTATAAGTAAATACAAAAATATTTTTGAAAAGTCTTACACTGCGAATTTTACCATGGAGCTATTCAAGATTGTTAAAATTAATAAAACCATCCCAACGACTTATAATCTTGAAGATATGAATGAACAGCCGATCAGAGGATGTTTTTACGAAGAAGAGTTATTACGAACCGAGAATCCTGACGTATATCTGATTGAGAAGGTGTTGAAGAGAAGAAAAAATAAAGTATATGTAAAGTGGTTAGGTCTTCCTAGCGAACAAAATTCTTGGATTGATGAATCAAATATGGTTTAAATGTATCTAATAATGACTTTTATGAATAAAGTAATATTAAAGTTCATTATTGTTTTCATTTCAATTATAAGTATGTGAATTGAAAAATATTGCAGCGGTAAACATTGCCCCAGCCATTCGCAATGTTCTGTGTATACCAAACCAAATTAATTGTATACTCCATTCCCGCTTATATTTTTCAACTCACGATATTGAAAACACATTATCATTCCCAAAACTAATCGCCGTCACTTTGAAATGCAGTATCCAACTCTTTCTGCCAATTATCTCTCACTGATAATGCCGTCTCATAAAGCTTAGTCGACTCCTCAAGCTCAGCCTGAGCTTGCATTCTCGAACGTTGATGGAATTGCTTATCTTTACCAGTGCCTCGTGTACACCAACCAAAAAGTGTGTACTCCGTGGAAGGAAAGGATGGACGAGTAGATGATTATATGTCATCATCGGAATTGAGGACATCATCATCGATCAGGATTGGGGATGGCGGAGGACTATCCTCGATGAGGATAGGGGATGGTGGAGGACGTCTAACGTCAAGCTCGTCATCACATCGTCGCCAGAGTCGTCGTCGTCATCATCATCTGTGGTGTCTCCAGGTGGTGGGTCACCCCATTCGTCATCCCATTGGTAGGGATCCGGATAATCCCCGTCCGATAGGTCAGCTTCATCACTCCCAGTGACATGCTGAACCTGCACCCTATAGTCATTATTCATGAATTCGAAGGGAATGTCATGAGGTGCCGTTGTGGAGTCCACGAATCCTTCCTGTATAGATGCATAGTAAGGCATCTGAGGCACCGGGACACTATAGGGCTCAGTAGTTGTATCAGGTTCCATCTCGATGCTAGCTGATCAACTGAATGTTTCATCAGATGATTCCTACTTTTATACTTTTGAGAGGGAGTGAGAGAGGAGTGGGACATTGAGTAGGGGTAAATTGCAGTGTGATATAAGACATATTCAATAAAAGAGATACTTGAATGGATAAAATACAAATGAAATATACTTGTCGATTTCACTATGAAACATGTCTATTTTTATTTTTTAAATTTTCTTCACATGAAATTATTTACAAGTGATTAGAGAACACAAAAATTGATGTGAGGTATTTGTCTAGAAGAACTTGGAATTGAAATTAAAAAAAATAATAATAATAAGAGGAAGTGAAGAAAAATGCTCCAACCATCGCATTGTTCAATGTGTACCAAACCAAAACAATGTACACCCTTTATTTCACTTTTTTTTATTTTATTTTTCTTGGTTCCTAAAATTACAAATATAAACTTAAAACTACCATAATTAAATATTCCTAACTAACCTAAAACTAATCTTATATTTACACTTTATCTACAAAAAAAGGGTCCATAATTGTCACTAATTTTTTGTACAACTCTATCGAAGAGGTCTCTGCTTTACACCTTTCCTGCAGAGATGCATAATTCCGATGTATTTCGGCCATTTCTTTTTGGAGTTCCCTAAGTCGGTTATCCATTTCAGCCATTTGCCGGTTCATGGTAACCAACGCGGCCTCGCTAGATCGGGAAGCTCGTTCTGCTTCCTTACATCTCTGCAGAAAAACACTCAACTTTTCACTAACCTCTCCGATAGGTTGTGGCACCAACACCTCAGGATCCGCCGGTGTCGCTGGCAGCGGTGGTAGTCGCGTCACCAACGGAGACAATATCACCAACTCCGGAGAAGGAATCCTCGGAGTTTCCACTGCTGCTGGTGGTGGTGTGGAGGCCCTCTTACTAGAGGTCGACCAACTACCTGCATAAGGATTAGTCCTATTGCAAGTAGCTCGGTACTTAGAAATAGGACCAACCTTCGCTGCAGGTCGTTGGCAAACCTTCTTCACAGGCCTGACTTCCTCCTCCTCCTCGAATAAGTCAGGGCTAGCAGATCTGCACCTAACTCGCGAACGCGAAGTGGTTGCCTGGTCACCCGGCACCGCTCCCGAAGATGCTGCCTCCTCCTGGTCAGCAGACACCGGCAGAATAGACGCCACAGCATTATTCACCTCCTGTGTATTGGTTGCCATTCTGAAAAAGAAGAAATAATACAAAGTTAGTTGATATAAAAAATAACATTCTCAATTTACTTACTCAAATATCAAGTTGGTCGTTGGAAGGTACAGCCTTGTTGTGGAGTGGACTGCTCTCGATGAGATGACTTCTCGAACTGAATGTTGTGGAGTGCTCTCCGGAGAGTATCGACTTCGATGCGTGAGTGGTGGGAAAATGGTGGGAGCGCACATGCGCGTTGAGGGTAGGGGTGTACATGCGCAAATGTTGGGAGTCGGGGGGGAGGGCGGGGCTTCGGGAAGGGGAGGGGCGGGGCTTCGGAAAGGGGGCGGGGCTTCAAGAAGGGGCAAAAAACGCGCCCCGGATGCAAGTGGCGGATGTTGAGCGCCCCAGGCCACGAAGCGGCCTGCTGAGCGATCGCTTCACGATCGCGAAGCGATCGCTTCGCGATCGCCTATTAACCTAACGTAAGTATGCAGCTAACCTAACGTAACTGTTAACCTAACCTAACGAGGGAATACTAACCTAACACCTAACCTAACGTAACTATGCAGCTAACCTAACGTAACTATTAACCTAACCTAACGAGGGAATACATTCACCATGTTGGTTCCATTCATACATCATCAGTTGGTTTTGGTTTTGGTTGTATTATTCTATGATTTGGATTAATGTTCAGTCCTGGATATCCCAGTCCACCTGATGATGATGGCCTGACTTTATAGTTTCTCTCCAAAACTTCTTTATGGTTTTTCTCCAATACTTCAACTCTCTGTTCTAGTACATCATACTTTTTCATTGTAGTCCCTGTTATGTTTGACATAGCATCAAATTTTTTATTTGTAGACGCTGTTATGTCAGACATTTTTATGTCTACATCACTTGTAAGTTTGTCAAATTTACGAGTGAAAGTTATCCGAGCCTCTGCAATTTTATCGTCAAATGCTTGCCGGGCGTCCCGAGCAATATTGCCTATTGTGGATTGTATTGCAGCTTGTAGGGCTAGAAGTATAACTTCCTTTGCTCCATTAATTTCCCCCTCAAGATATGATACAGTTACACAATCACTCTTGTCAATTGGTTCACTTGTATTTTTCAATATTTTCCTTTGCATGTCATAATGACCATCTTTTGTTAATTTAAAACCATTCCCGGAGGACCTCGAATGACATTACCACCCCATTTTCTTTTTCTACCAAACTTATCGATTGTTTTAGACATTGTGCACTCTACGATGATTCTCTTCAAACTGATATTTCTGTCATTTACATTATACTATATATTGCAGTAATTGATTAGGGAAATAGAAATAATACAAATAAAATTTTAATCATTTTATATTCATTACAGTAATACATATACATACATACATAATACATTAATATCACATTACTTCTGTCATATATTATTAATTATAAATGGCTACATAAATATCAATATTGAATTTTCCGGTTTTGAAGATATTGAATGATATTTCAATCATTGATCTCGGCAGATAATAAATTAATCAATTGATCCAATGGAGTCTCCTGAGATTGTGATTGTTGAATAATATTACTTATCCAACGAATGTTCTCATTTGGATCGTTTTCATAAAATTCAATATCATTATGACCCCAAGGAAGAGTGTGAGTAGTATTCGGAATGATAAATCGTTTATCGTCGTGATATGATAATGCAACTTTATTTTTCAATTCAGTATACATATCATGCAACACGCTTCTAAATGAATTCATCTTTCTGAATATCATACCACCTTGTTCGACGATTTTTTGATAATCTTCGCATGTCAGTTCATTCTTTATTACCGATCGTTTAACCCCTTTGGCTTTCTTAAATTCACCATCAACAGATTTCACATAATATGCTTTAGCACCTGTACCATAAAAACTCATGATTGGATCATTTGGAAATTCATCTTTGAAGTTACCCAAGACTGAACTTGTTACTGGAATATTGAATTGGTTAACTATACTGTAATTGGATGTATCAAATCTACTTATGTTAGTTTTTATGAATTCATAAAAATTTTCTGTGTTTACTTTAAGAATGAGCGAGTCGGTATCTGTGTAAAGTAAAGAAACATTTTCATCAAAGTGCTGTTTGATGCATCCATAGAAAAAGTCATACATGACTGTTTTAGATAATTCTAATATGGAAAATCCCAAATATAATGGTTTATCGTAATGAACCTTCACTCTACCCAATTGAATGGCAACGAAATTATCAGTGAAAATTGAACAATTTTTGAAATTTGGTTTGGCTATGAGAGTGCTGGCACCTATATTTTTCTTTATATTTTCCCAATGCGTAACGAGTCTAACATCAATTCGATTATCTACATTCTCCATTGTCTTTCCATATACCGCATTAAGATCTATATAGGGTTTCATCCAGCATGATTGTTTGAATTTCAATACTCTATGTGTATTCATTACAATCAATCCATTTTTGACAGCTTGCTGTAGATTCCTATAATGAACAATATATTTTCTTTTATCATTCAAATTTGGGATTAATTTAGGAATTTTCGATTGTGTACGAGGTGGTATTATTTTTTCGACTAAAAATAGAAGGTCAGAATGTTTATCATGCAACTCTTATGGATAATGAATGTCCACTTCAAATACATACCCATACGGACTATCAGTACTCACATCCATCACATCAAGATTAAGAATTTCATTTGATGTCAACCATGTAAATTCACTTGTTGGTAGAGGTTGTGACATACTGTGACCGTATAGATTTGTTGCATCTAAATATGTAATGGATGTGGAAGGTTCATTGGATTATAATTCGGTAAAAATCTATTATTTGCTATATGTTTCCTCTCGCTACATTGACTAATTCCACCTTGTATACCTTTTTGAAAAAATTGAATCATATCAATGTCAGTTAGTAATTCCAATTCAACATTAGTGAACTTCAACATGGCATCCTATGATAATCCAGGTGCAGTGTAATATTGTGCCGGATCTAAGTTATATATCTCTAAACTTATGGTGCGGAAGTTTTCAAAAATATCACATAGTAGCAATACATCCGACTTCAAATACAAATCAGAGTATTCCCCCAAATTCTGACACTCGAATAAATTCCAAATATTTCTAGCCCTATCATAATCAGTTTCCGATATATGTTCACAATTGAGTGTGTCATAAAACTGATTTTTTGTCGGAAGTAATGGATAATTCAATTTGTCGATGTCATCAACAAAACTATATGGAAATACACCTTTCTGTCTCATCAAATTGAATTTCTCAATTTGTGGGAAATGTTTGTGCATCTCCAAACATTGATCGGAGGTCAAGTTTGCACCCAACTTCTCCAACGAATTAGTCATAAATTTATAACTATCGATAAATCTCATTTTGAGATAATTCTTCCTAACCACACCATCTTTATCGCTATAGCTGTGTGTAAAGAGATGCTTCGTGAAAGATATATATTTCTCTTTAGTTTGCGGGATAACATCAACTTTCTCTTTATTCCTATACAATTCTTGTCGCCTCACAAACCACAAGAGGAGACTAAATCATCTGTCGGTAACAAATAAGACAGATGGGTATCCGCGGCTAAGCTAAACAGTGGAGACGGAGTGGGTTAAACAACTTAGCAAATTTCAAATAGATCTTAATGGGCGCCAGGTAAATTTAATCCTCCAGATACCCTAAGTAACTCACAATATCAATAACTTACCAATTAATATTGGAAATAAAAGATAAAATCCCCAATATGATTTATTCAGTAATCCTAACTTACATGGATTAACCAACAACGCTTCTAAGACAACAATGCAATATTCACACTACTACGCGATGTTCAAATGTCCATACAAGAGCGCGGTGTATCTAACCACGAATTCAATCAGCCATAAATTGCGGTAGTAACGACGCTCAAAAAAACTACAATACGTCGAGTAAAACTACCACGAAAATTGAGTAGGTGAAAACGTAAATACTAGTATCGGATGGTAAGACAAACTCGTTTGCGTCGCGTGAGCTCAGGCGTAGGCGCATCGGTGTCAATCAGCAATCGTGAAAGGAAGAATATACCTCAATTTCCGTTTCACAAATATCTATATCAATCAGGTATCAATAAACAACTCTTAATCAATAAACGATAAACAACACTATATCAACAGGTATCAATAAACATAAGGGCAAACAATTATTTAAATATCTCAGTATATCACAAATTTTCAATTAAATCAATTATAACTTGCGTGCTCCTTTTGGCCACCCGGTATATGGTGTTAGGCTACCCCGTAGTTCGACGGAGATGGATCACCCTGTAGCACCGGTGGATCACCCTGTAGTACGGCGGAGATGGATCACCCTGTAGCACCACCAAGATAGATCACCCTGTAGGGCACGACAAGCTGGACCAGTAATGGATCACCAAATAAGATCCAGAAAGACAAATAACACTTAAAGAAGAAGGAAAAAAAAAGCAGGAAGAAAATAGGGGGAAAAAAAGGAAAACAGGAACCCTTAACGAAGACAAAAAAAAAGCAGGAAGAAAAAAGCAGGAAGAAAAACCCTACGGAAGAAAATTCTCAATCAGAATCAGATGAAACAAGGTGAGATTCAACCCCCATTCAATAGGATTATTTGACTAATCAATACCCCTGGTATATTTTCATCAAGCAAAGTAGCAAGATAACAAGAGTATATTTTTGGGTGCCCTGTATAACCATATGATCCGTAAAAATCAAGAAAATTGAATGAGTGTTGAAACCTCTCTTCAATACTAATATTCATTTGAGATATAACGATGGAATCAGAAATTACTAAACTCATCAAAAACACATTTAATGGTAAAATTCTTACCCTGGCCAAGGGGTTTTCTATACGTTTCTTCGTGTGCGGTGCTCTGCACGGAAGTCCTACTGGGACTTGATGAGTGACTGAGGGCCTTCTGTTTCTTATGAATCTAGAGACGAGAAACGAAGGTTGTAGAATTGAAGAAGTGATATCATAGCTAAGATCACATGAGAGATGCGACAGTGATTCAGACATACCTAATTTCGGAAATCCTCCCACCTGGCACGAGTTCGGTAACCACCACAAATCCTCAAAAGAGCTTAAGTTTCAGACTGCAAATATCCACACCAAAATGACCAATCAGTCTTCCACTATACAATCCTGACTTGTAGAAATAATCCCCGTGAAGGATGGCGCAAATACAACCAAATATATCCTACAATCAGTCTGATGGTACCCTTTGAACTCCGAACCAAGCTCACCGAAGGTTAACTTCCAAATACTAAGCGACTGCCACATCTGACAGCTAACCAGTTGTTGCCACAGTGCATCCAATCTACACTACAAGCACCAAGGGGGCGCTGTGTACAACATCATAAATCTAACAATTCCTCCACAGCCACTTGATACATCATCAACAAGTCCATGACCCATCAAAACTCCTTCTCAAAGCAATGCAACCCTAAAACAACCCTTGACAACTTGAGTAACCGATAAATCCTCCACCCGTGAACAACTGTAGAACTAGTTCGGTGTAAGTCGACGGAACGATACTACGAAAGTTCGGCAGATGTCAACCAACAGCTGTCTCTTAACCTTGTTTACGAATATTTACAAAAATATATTGTTCCAACCTATTTTCAACTATTTACCAATCCTTATTCATGCGATGGAATAGAAACATATAAGGTAAGTCGCCATAACCTTCCCTTTCAGTACAAATATTAGAGCATTCATATTATGCAGAATATTTACCGAAAATATCAAACAGTATTCAGAAACCAGAGCTAACTAATATTGTTTTTCAGGCGATATGGCTCTAATATGTCAGTAATCCTTCTGGAAGTAATGAATAACGATCTATGCAAGAAATATTCTTGGAAAGGTATAGGGAATAAGGCAGACAACGGCAAAAAAAAATGATAGGTGAAGAAAACTGAGAAACAAACAATAACAACTATTTCAACCTAGCGAGGAATTTCGGATCTCCAACGTCGATTGGCAATAGGAGAATGCGTAAGTACTGGTCAAGCAGCTAGTCAGGGAGCATACATTTATTCTTATACATTTCAGGTATGGTTTTCTATGGAACGGAAGATTCCCATTACTATGATGTTAAATGAATAAAATCTACTTGTAACTTAATTACATTGTTAATATCCGTTGAATAAAGATCTTAGAAGGTAACGTAGTGTTTTGAAAGGTCACATAGGAGCAGTATTGATCTAGTGCTAAATTGAAACGTAACATTCTTTTATGAATAAATGACAATCATAACCACTTAAATTATGAAAAATGATAGGTACGAAGTTTGGTATTTTGAAATTTAAATTATATTTCGAGTGAGCGGCATGTGATCTTTTCTTTCCTGTGACATGACAATGATCTCTTACTTTGACTTCACCATCAGTAAATGCTTTATTACATATACCACAAGTTCTGGCTGCAGCAAACTGTTCTTCTTCTTCGACAGTTTGTGTATCCATTGGTTTAGGGTTTCTGAGATGATTTTCATGTATCTCTTTCAAATCATCTTCAATGAAACCCACAAATTTCTGAGCTGCATCTACACCCCTATATGTGACAAATTTTGACAAATCATCATTATATGAACACTTTATCAAATAAGCAAATGAATATGGGGCATGTTTGAATGTTTTAATCGTGTATGAACTTTCAGGATTTGGCTCATTCACATGAATCGGTTTAAGCACTGATTCAAAATCAGCATACACTACAAATGGCACCCTCATTTGTCTCTCAAAGTTTTCAAACATTAGTTTATTTTCCGCAACCATTCTACCATATTTATTGATCTTTAAATTAGTAGTTGGTGTTGTGGTACTAATGTGATTACAATCATACATATTATGACGTAAAAGCAATCTCTCATCAGAAAAATATATCAAACATCCGTCACAAAAATATTTTTTCTGTCTATGAGCTGATAGTTGATTAGAAACTAATCTTGAAAGATCTTTGATCCAACAATAGTGACCATTACCGGAGTCATCAGTTATAAACAACAAATTGACATGTCTCCGGAGTCTTCTCTGTGAGTATCGCAATGGACCAATCACTTCATACTTCATTTTACCCTTCTCAAATGTACTCTCTAAACCGTAAACATTAATTGAAATATCATTCCTATCTTCGAATCTTTCAATACTCTTATTATTAACTTTAACCGGAAAATCCATACCTGTGACATCTAAAACAGTGGAAAAATGTGGATATGACGTAAGTTCGGACACTCGACTATCTGCAGGATATAATGCTGATGTTATAGCCCAAGCAAAACAATATTGATCTTCATTACGAACATTCACAACAGCTTTCTTCCATTGAATACATTGAGGCAGCTTCACATATGAACGTCCTTCCAGTGGACTGTATTTATTAATGTTGACCTCGAGAAACAATATTTTATCACAAGTCCAACCTGAATTATAAAAAAAAAAAATATTACTATTCAATCTTATTGAAATTTTTTAAAAAATAAATACCTGAGTCACGATCCTGGAACTCAGTCGTTTGAGCCACAAATACATCACGGAATCCATCAAAAACAGCATTAAAATCTGAAGATTGGTCCGCTATTTTATTTTGGGAATTAAATGACTTCGTGTCCCTCGAATCATCAGTCTGAAGAATATAATTCCCAAAAACTTCCATATTCACCTTGATGCTATTATGGATCCTGATGGCTGATTCCAGTAATTCAATGACCTTCTGCCTAATCTCATTGAAAAATGACATGTAGTCACTGGTTACAATCGAACTCTCCACCCTGTATGTAGCAATGCGGCAATTGAATGCATTCGTTATAATTTGAACACCGTCAGACAATTGAACACATGCATTATTTTTATGACTCATGGTTCTTCGGTGAAAATTCACTTGGGTCATAGGAATTGTCACATTACAACAATTGCACGTATACATAGGTGTTGCATTATCCACTCTCACCCGTTTCACTGCAGGCCCTCCTTGGCAACTCTGGAGCTGATGCCGACGAAGATTATCACTACGAGTGAAAGATTTACCACAGTCACAGGAATACATTTTATATAATAGTTCTCACTAACTCACTTGATGTAAACTGACATAGCCAACACTCGTACGCTTCTTAAATACACTCTGATAGGACCCGTCAAGACGTCATAGCCAACCCCACTTCTCAACTACATGCGCCAAGATTACCTCCCAACTGAATGCGATAACAGATGTCGATATACGAGCAAGCAGTGGTCGTTGCGGTCTCGGAGAGGGTAGACGTTAGGCAGACGGTCCTCGGCTGCCGTGGTGTCACCATCGATAGCGGGGCTAGAGCAATGCGTTACGTCACAACCTTCATCGCTTCGGGAGAGGTGAGGGCAGACCGATGAATACGCATTTCTCTGCCACACGTCGTGGAGTGAACATGTCGCTCTCTAGCCGTTGAACGGTTATTGCTGTGACGTCACTCCACTACTAACTTGGTGCCCTCACACCGATGGAGCATTTATTACTTGGAGGATCTTCGAAGTATGCAGACGTATGTTTGTACATAGACAAACAAGCACATGATGAAACCCTGTACCGTGCATTCTCTTACACACACACACACACACATACACACACAAAATCTCATATGAAAAAAAAATCTGAACGATCCATGCACCAGACACTTCAAGGTCACAACGCCTTGACTTCACTGTACAACAAAAAAAGCAAATAACACGTCATATTGGTGGGGGGAGGATTAGAACCGGGAAAAAATTTCTGAACGATCCATACACCACACCCTTCAAGGTCACATCACCTTGACTTCACCAAACAACAACCAATAAAAAAAGCAATTAATACGTCATAGTGGTGGGGAGAGGCCGAGAATCAGCTGTAAACAACTACTCACATACCCGCAAAGTTTTCCACAATGCCAGACAACTAGTTGACGTTCTTCACAGTAATTATAATATCTTCACTAGAAATGTGTTTGACACTCGGATTGCTGACTTGCTTACAGAGAAGAACAATAATGGAGTGCGCTCCCAGGGGAAAACTTTAGCTGAATGTGTAGTAAAGTAACTGAAATTTTTTTCATTCTCATTTAAAACAGCAATACTACCAATGTAGATTGGGATGAAAGACCTCTGCATCATAGTAGGAAACGTTATGCTGCCCAGCTCGTGGCTTACCTCTTCGTTCTCAAGATGCAAACGGATAAGGTATGTTCCCGTTAAATTGATGAGGCAATGAAGAGGTTGATTAAGTGATCAGTTCACTGCAGAAATGGAGATTGACTAGTCGTTTTTCGTATGGCGCAACTATTCTGGAAAGAGTTATTCATCTTGAACGAATTTGCTTATATCACTGAATAATGTCACTTCTATATTTCGCTTTGTAATAAATAGTTTTATATCTCAAATTGTTATTTTTCTCTAGGTGAGTACAGATGTTTCACCCGTTTTCCAACGTTTGGCCTTTCAAAGGGCATTTGTTTTCGGTACAGGACCAGCTTTCAGTTGTTCTGTCCAACTTTTTTTTGCAATGTGATCTATAGAAAAACAACAAAATCAAACTTTTTGCAACATTGATGTCAAGGTGCCTTATAATTGAGTTTTCAAACATGATAACATCCCCATCTTGACATTGTATGATCATAATACAGTCGAAGGGAACCACTTGACTGGAGGCAAGCATCGGAAGGAAATTCAAAAATTAAAAGGTTCCGCGGACGTGGAAGTTGCTGAAGAATACAAAAAAATTGAGTCAACTGAAGAGGAATACCGACAATTGAAGGACATGTGTACAAATTACGTTTATGTGGAGCAACAAGGTAGACGGTATCATGAGGCAATTGAAAAACTGTCTGAAGCAGACACGATTGCAATAGTAGTGTTGGGAATAGAAAATGGTCCGGCAGCTGCCGTGAAACTTCTCGTTTTATGCACGTGGAAACGTGTATACTTATTCGACATAGTTCTCTTGAGGAATTGACACGTTCATCAAGCAATGAAGTATCCATTCGAATCACCACACACCTGCAAAGTTTTCCACAATGCCAGACAACTAGTTGACGTTCTTCACAGTTATTATAATATCTTCACTAGAAATGTGTTTGACACTCGGATTGCTGACTCGCTCACAGAGAAGAACAATAATGGAGTGCGCTCCCAGGGAAAAACCTTAGCTGAATGTGTAGTGAAGTACCTGAAATTTCCTTCATTCTCATTTGAAAACAGCAATACTACCAATGTAGATTGGGATGAAAGACCTCTGCATCATAGTAGGAAACGTTATGCTGCCAAGCTCGTGGCTTACCTCTTCGTTCTCAAGAAGCAAATGGATAAGGTGTGTTCCAGTTAAATTGATGAGGCAATGAAGAGGTTGATTAAGTGATCAGTTCACTGCAGAAATGGTTTTTCGTATGGCGCAAATATTCTGGAAAGAGTTATTCATCTTAAACGAATTTGCTAATATCACTGAATAATGTTACTTCTATATTTCGCTTTGTAATAAATAGTTTCATATCTCAAATTTTTATTTTTTTCTAGGTGAGTACAGATGTTTCACTCCTTTCCCAACGTTTGGCCTTTCAAAGGACAATGTTAATAATACAAAAACACTTAGCAGGTAATAAAAATACTCACATTCGTCTTGATTACACTACATATTTGTACTTGTCATTGATATATACCTATGTAACTGTAAAATTAACAATCGATCTTCATGATTTGGCCAATGGTTTTATTTTTATTTCTTTAGTTTTCGGTAGTTATCTTTATTATGAGAATATTCTGATTGTACAATTAATAATCGACTTGTTATAATAATTACCGTTGTATTCTTCAAAATTACAATTTGACTCACCTGGAAGCGTCCATTTCACCTTTGGGGCAGATACAATATGTACATTTTGTGCCTGAAGCCAATACAATTACCTGCTCAGAGGTGATGCGATAATGAGTATATAGTTTAAACAATGAAGAATTTCGAGATCAAATAGCACGAAATATGGACACAAATGGCGCCTTCCGCGCATTTTACCGCGCCGCGCTATACCAATAGCAACAGTGGAAAATGGCGTCTCGCTTACTCTATCTATTAATCCCGTCAATCTAGACATTGGAAGGTACATAAATTTACAATAAGCTGCAAACGCGTGTAATTGTTCAAAACATAGTTAAAAATAAGATTTTGAAATTTTGAATGATTGTGATGCCTGTAAAAAAATTTATTCAAGGTCAAAGGTAAAAAATCTCGAAAACAATTGGTTTTTCGCGATTTTCAGGAAAACGGTAAGTTTAATCATAAATTAATTTCAGATAAGAATTGTAGAATATAAAATTTTCTACAAAAAATGTATCGATACTTTTTTTTAGAGCCACTCTTTCTGAGAGACGACGAGTCAAAAATTGTAAAAGTTGTAATCGTCATTATATGCACACGTTTCCACGCCACCTATGAGGTAGTGTACTTAGCGTGTATTTTTAACGTGGTTTCCCCAGTAGGTGTTGTGATTCTGTCAAATCGAAAACTTGCATAATAAAATATATTAGGAAGGGTTGGAAATTATAAAAGCGATTGTAATAAAAAAAAAAATGTAAAAATTTATTCATCTGAGTCATAACCTTCAAATACTTATTCTTGTCGTTCTTCTTCTTGGTCTTCTTCATCTTCTTGATCTTCTTCTTGATGTTCATCCTGGGTGTTAGTAAACTGCGTGGCAATGTTTCCTCGTTGGTATCAAATGAATCCTCCACTATTGGTGATTCAGCATTAGAACATGATTGGCCTTGACAACGTGTACATGCCAGAGAACACAACAGTCTAACTTTTTCACAACCACATTTAGTGCTGCATCCCTTTTTACAGTTGCAAAAAATTGTGTTCAGCAGTTTTTCCGGCGCAGGTGGGAGTAAAGTCTGAATAGGTTCTAATGCATTGTCGATCAACTTTCAACCCCAGTCTTTTGGATCCAGCTGATAACCAAGCCACACTTGAACTTGGTTATACACTCAGAAACTTGTTGATGAGCAGCAACTGAGGTTGGAAGAAGACAAGCTTATTGCACCTGTTTCTTATTTTTAGTGTTTTTTACGAAACATGCATATCGATACTTATCTAAGCAGGTGGTTTTTTTTTCGGAGCTTTGTAATAATAATAATAATAATAATAATTCTTTGTTATCCAGAAGGACAATACAAACAAGTATTGTATAGGAGTAGTCGTTCATCTAAAATTACCAGAACATGATAGAATTCAGTTAAATTGTATATAACAAAATAGTAAATTTGCATATATTACAGTCGTTCATCTATAGTATAGAATAATTGTGTGACATACATTGTGTAATATACAGACATATATACATATATTCACCCAAATATACAAATAACAGACAAATCATAAAAGATTTACAAATACTTATTATAGTGCCTGATCGACTCTATAATAGCATCTTTCAATTAAAAAATGTTTAAGACTTTTTTTAAAACATGTTAAGGTTCGACTCTCTTTTACATAGTCTGGTAATTCATTAAATAATAAAGGACCTAGTGAGTTTGGAGAGTTTTTAGATAATTGGACCCTAGAAAAGGGTATATACAGCTGATTTTTCATTCTTGTGTCATGTTTATGAATGCTAGATCTGGTTGGAAAACTGTTATAGTTACTAAATATATACATACAAACTTCAAAGATAAAGAGTGATGGTAGCGTCATGATTTTACATGTTTTGAATACATCAACACAGCTTTGTCGAGAGGATAGACTAAACATTACTCGGAGTATTCTCTTTTGTGCAACAAATACATCATTAGCTTTCGAAGACCTTACCCAGAGGGAGATGGCATATCGAAGTCTGGAGTCCACTTGGGCATAGTAGAGCATCAGCAACTGATCATTAGACAGAACTGATCTCAAATTACGTAATTGATAGGAAATAGAATTCAATTTATTGATTAAGATTTTACAGTGTTCTCCCTAGGAAATGTGTTCGTCTATATATAATCCAAGAAATCGGACGGTCTTATCAACTGACTGAAAGTCTCCGAAATCAACTACACTAGCTTCTTTTTGTCTATTGTGAAAGCGTATACATTTTGTTCTACTTGTATTTAGATGAAGTGAGTTGGCTCTGAACCACTGAGCCATATCAAAAGAATTTTTTTACATTTCTGACGTATACAATATTCATCCCTATCTGATACAATAACTGATGTATCATCAGCGTAAACAAAGATTGAGCTATCACATATCTTCACAATATCGTTGATATAAAGTATAAATAAGGTAGGTCCTAGGACCGAACCCTGAGGAACACCTACTTCAGAATAATCATTGCACGATGACATATGGTTACCAATAGTGACACGATTGTTACGTTTACTCAAAAAACTTTTTATCCATTCATAAGTGACACCTCGGATACCGTATCGAGATAGTTTATTCAATAAGATTGTATGACTGATGCAATCGAACGCCCTGTTTAGGTCGCAATATACCCCAATAGGGCACTCACCCGCATCAATGCATTTAATGACTTCAAGAACATATGAGTGTATTGCAGTTGTAGTCGATTTATTTTGCACAAAACCATGTTGATCCGCAGTTATGATATTGAAATGCTTGAGATAAGATAACAATCTCTCCAAGAATGATAATTCAAATATTTTGGAAAAGATGGAGGGTACCGTAATTGGTCGATAGTTACTTATTAGAGAGGAATCACCTTTTTTATATACAGGTGTAATTAATTTTACCAGTTTTCAAAGCTTGCAAGAATGTTCCTTTTGCAAATGATAAATTTATGAGATAGACTAGTGGTGTCATAATATGTTTAAGAACGCGTTCTTAAACATATTATGACACCTTATGGGGTATTTCATCCTATCCGAAGGAAAATTTATTTTTCAGTTTTCTGTTGAGCATGACAAATAGTTCATGTTCATTAAACGGAAGTAGGAGAAAAGAACTAGACTGTATTTCAATATTTTTCAAATATTGATTAGCTATATCTTCATCAAGCGATTCAATTTGTGAAATTAATTTCAGTGGTTCTTCTTTGAAAAAATTGCTGAATATCTCAGAGATTTCGTCAGGAGACTCGAATATTTCATTTTCATATTTTATGGAGATTGATTGCTTGCGCGATTTATTAATTAATTCATTCACTACACTCCATGCTGCCTGAGCATGTTTGTCTGAATTATTTATTTTATGCTAAAAGTATTTTTTCTTGAGTTATGTACTGAGATTTCGTGCTTTTTCTTTTCTGTTTTGTAGAAATCATTCAATAGAGGATATTGGCTTTTAAGCACAAATATGTCCTTCAATCGTATGCTGGACCTCTTAATATCGTCAGTAATCCATTTGCAGTAGGGCTGCTTCGTACGGTGATGTTTATATTGTTTAACTTTAGGGAAATGCTCATCAAAATAATACCGGAAAATTTCTAAAAAATATTGAAAGGCACCTTCCATATTTTCCATGGTGAAAAGAGACTCCCAATTTTCATTACAAATATCAAATTCAAATGAAGTTATTGTATTCTAGGAAAAATTTCGCTTAAATGTGCTGATTGATCTTGGCTCGTCAACCGAAAGTCCGGGGTCAAATAGGATGGAACGATGGTCAGAAAAATTATTATCGAAAACAGGGCATAACCCCATTATCATAATTGTTGCTGAATATATGATCAATTGATGAGGCTCTACCACCAGATGATATTCTGGTTGGCCACTTAACAAGTGACTTTATGTTAAAGCAGTTCATCATACTGGAAAGTTTATCAAAGTACACCCCTCACAGCCAGTTATTGCCTGTGAAAATAGTACATGGTTTTGACTCTTTGCAAAAGTAGATAAACTCTTTGACGAATATATTTCGGTTTGACTTCAAGCTTTTCCTGGCTTTAGAAAGAAAATAGTTGTTTCAGGTGGAGTTCGAGCAGTAAGAAGTACTAGTAAGTCTAATCTTCACCAACAACAACTTTTTGACTCGTCGTATCTCAGAAAACGGTGGCTCTAAGAAAAAAAAGCATTGATACATTTTCGTAGAGAATTTTATGATCTACAATTTTCATCTGAAGTTTATTTTATGATAACACCTACCGTTTTCCTGAAAATCGCGAAAAACCAATTTTTTTCGAGATTTTTTACCTTTGACCTCGAATAATTTTTTTTACAGGCATCGCAATCATTCAGAATTTCAAAATCTTATTTTTAACTATGTTTTGAACAATTACACGCATTTGCAGCTTGTTGTAAATTCATGTAACTTCCTCTTATTTTTAGTCTAATTTGACCGGACTATTTGCTCCATCCGCCCAAGCGCGCATGCGCGTACGTATGCACTTCGCTCGACATGAATCAACTGGGTTTTTGTATAAACATGATCAGTTGAGTATCAAACATCAAAACGTCTTTTAATTACGTGATAAACTGTTGATTTTTTGTAAGTAGGTAATGAATGTGTGAATATTGATCCGTACAGTTTAAGTTATTGTTGATTTTTGATATTAACCGTTGAAAATAAAGTTGCGTCTGGTTTTTAAGAATGCGGTCTAAGTTTAACTTTTACACGTCTTCTTTGGTTTATACTTTGGAGACTTCCTATATGCCCGAGATGTAAGTTAAGTAGATAGATAAATCATGTATTATGTTATATAATAATGTTGAAATTAACAATGGCTAAATAAGCAACAAAGTAGATCTACTTAACAAAGCAATGAACAGCTTGCATCAAACAAGATTGAAAAATATGGGTAGGTACTTAGTTAACCTTTAACAGTCAAAATATTGTTGAAAATCATTCATCACAATCGTTTGATAAGAAAGAGATCAACTTTTTGAACAACCGTTTAAAATTTGGCATCCCGCCTTCCGAGAAAGTTCTTGAGAATATCGTTGCTAGTGTTGAAAGTTCGATTCAATATACGCTCGATTCCTCGAAGGGACTAGTTTGAGAAAAAGTCAGGAATCAAATCTCCAGGAACATGATAATAGATAAACGGAAGCATTCAATAAACAACGATAAAAACCAAAAGAAACTTATGAAACGATTGAAAGACAAGGATGTTTTTTATTTGAACGCCGATAAAGGTAACAAAGTAGTAATTCTGGATAAATCTGGATAAAGGGTCAATACTCTCATTACTAATGGACCGTATGCAAAATTGTCCAGGAACCTGTTAGTTACCAAAGATGATTGCCGAAGTAAAAGAAGTCCTAAAAAAATGCGACAACATATTTACCCCTCAATTGATACGGAACTTACAAGTTACCAACCCAACGGTGTCGAAACTATATTGCCTCCCAAAAATCCACAAACCGGGAAAACCAATGTGCCGTATCGTGTCAGCTATTGGAACTCCTACCTGCCAAATAGCAATGTGGTTCACTAAGGAATCTGAAACTTTGTCTATTGCGGAACCAGGTTTTAGTATAAAAAACTCTGCAGAGTTCATCAAACACACAAAAAACGTCGTTCTGCAAGAAGGTGAGATTTTGGTTTCTTCTGATGTTAGTTCCTTATTTCCTACCTCAGGGAATCACTGGAGAAAAATTATTTCAATAATAACGAAATCGATGAATTCGATTCTCTCACTAATTTGGCGGATTACTACCTGGCAGACCTGTTCATAAGCAGATTCGAAATGGAAACCAAAAAAAGTCAAAGTATTTTCCTATGATTTGGCTAAGGTATGTGGATGATATTTTCGCTATATATTTTTTTTTAATTACAATTATACCCCATTAACCAGCTAGGTTATTAGCGGTGGAGACGCCTCCAAAACAAATGATGGGGTTGGTGCAGCAGTTATAACGAACACGAATAATTATTCTTACCGCCTACCTCCAGCTTCCAGTATCTAGACAGCTGAACTTCACGCCATTAAAACTGCTCTAGCACACTGCAATAGAACCGAAGGCAACTCCGTGATATTCACGGACTCGCTTAGTTCAATAAAAGGACTTTAACAACTATACCCCAAAAATTCCATTCTTCTTCGAATCAAAAAAGAACTTGTAGAACTAACCAACAACAGAAAAAGAGTGGAAATAGTCTGGGTACCATCTCACAAAGGCATTAAAGGCAACGAAATCGCTGACGCAGAAGCTAAAGCTTCCATTTCATATCCAGGAACATATGAAAACTCCCAGGTTCCACACGAAGATCTATATAACGACATGAAAAAACATATATTCAAACGAAAGAACGGTGGAGCTTCTTAACTCCAATAAACTCAGAGATATCAATCCAAATCTAGTTATCAACAACTACCGCCCTCTCAGTCGTAGACAGCAAGTCATTCTCACTCGACTACGCATTGGCCACACCCGGTATACTCACCTACATCTAATCAAGAAAGAAACACCCAACCGATGCCTCAACTGCAACGTTGATCTAAGTGTTAAGCACATTATCATGGAATGTCCCAGCTACCAAAACGAAAGACGTATATCCGGCTTAGGAAATGAATACTCCAGTATCCTAGATATCAAGAATATAGACTCACTGTTGTGCTTTTTGAAATGTATCAAAATTTTTAACATGATATAAAATGTAAAACATCTCATTTTCGCTATATTCGATACCAATAAATCGAATATTGAGGACTATGTTCCCTTCTTAAATAATAGATGTCCATCAATAAAATTCACGTAAAAGTTAGAAAATAAGGGACAACTACCATTTCTTGACGTTTTGGTAATGAGGAGCCAATATGGAGGGTTAGAATACGATACATTTAGAAAAGAAACAAGCACGTACAGGTATATTTCTGAGAGTTCACATCACTGTAAACAGCACAAACGTGCTGGGTTGAATTTTTTAGTGCATCGTCTTGTGACTTTCCTTCTAACACATGAAAGGTTCACAAAAGAAAACGTACTATACAGGAAACAGCAGCAACTAATGGTTTCTCGAGGGGTATTATGTATGACATAATAAGGAAGAAGAAGTTTAGGTTAAGAATGAACGAAATCTCGACTTTCAGAAAGGACAAAAACCAAGATAAATACATCTCAGTTCCATATCAGCAGTACACAAAGAACTTTAGAAAGATTTTCCAGGAACTAGGTATGAAGGTGGTTTTTAAAACAAGTCATACACTACAGAGCCTTTTGGGAAGTCCAAAAGATAACGTCGAGAATTCGGAAAGGTCTGGAATTTACGAAATTAAATGTAAGGAATGCGATGCAAAATATTATGGAGAGACAAAAGATCCATTGACGTAAGATATAAGGAACACCTAGCACACTTAAAATATGGAAGTCCTGAAAAATGAGCAGTCGCCCATCATATTTTGCAACCAAACCATTCCACAGACTTTAGTTCATTAAGATTAGTTAAACAAATTGAAAATAACAGGCAACTAGATGCCTATGAGAGTGTTGAAATAAGTAAACATAATAATATGAATAACGATGATAGAACAATGCCAAATAGCATATTATATAGCTTGTTAAAGTAATATTATATTTACTGACTATTACATAAGGGCATATTGTAGAAATGAATTAAGATAGGCAATATCGTGAAATTAATTTTTATATAGCTTGAAAATTGTTTTATATATAGCTATAACAATTAAACATTACATAAGGACATATTGTAAAATTAATAGATGAGGCAATTTGTAAAATCAATTTAAGACACCAAAGGTTATAACCCCCCAAATTTTGAGAAGGCAAATTGAATATTCAAAAATTTGGGATGCCGACACCTTTTGCTGATATGCTGCTCAGTTTGATACGAAAGGGTGTGAGTGAGTTCAACACAGGTCTGATTAATAGCTTCTAATGATTCTTTTACTATTAATCAAATAAACCATGAGTTTACACCAAAGGTTATATATATATATATATATATATATATATATATATATATATATATATATAATATATATATATATATATTTATATATATTCTTTATTCATCTTTGTAAAGTACAGCAAAAAATACAATATTTACAGGAGTGATGAATAAATCACAATACCACTGAGGAGTATACCCCTGTATGTGGTTGAAATAAAAAATACATAGGTAAAAAATACAAAATACAATTAAACAAAAAATTTAAATTTACATACACAATAAGATTAGTTTCACGAGCACATAATATTAAATAATGTTATGGTAATAAAATTTTCAGTTAATCAGTTAGATAAAAATAATGTATAAATAATGTCATTGTATAAAACATTGCATAAAACATTTCTAAAATTAGGTATATACAGCAAGAAAATAACATATTGATTTGTAGAAAGAATCAGATGTGTTTTCTACAATGGCAATTTGATTTTCAATTACGAACATAGTTATATTTTGCAGTATCTGTAAACACAGACGGTCTTCCACGGCTCCTCTTTGCAGAGTTTTTTTTTTCAGAAAGGAAGTGAAGTAGATACCAATATAAAACTTACCATGGTCAGTATTGTTGAGTCTCAATGAGTTTATGGATTTGTTTTCTATCAATTGTTCTTAGGAAATTTATAAGTTCTATTTTGAATTGTTTTAACACCGTTATTGTTTTCAAGATTCCCGGAATGAAATTGTAAATTTTGGGAGCTAAGTAATGATAACCTTTTTGTCCTATTGCTTTATTCATTCGTGGAACGATGTACTTATTTTTTTGTCTTGTAGAATGGGAGTGAGTCGCCACATTCGTTTCGATTCCCTTAATGTGATGTCTAATACATACTTGTTTGAGATAAAGCTGTCTAATATCTAGCATTTTTGTTTCTGAGTAGAGAGTCACTTGAGTATCTTGGTCCTTCATCACAAATCATTCGGAGAAATTTTCTTTGAGACACTTCAAGTATATTAAGGTAAGTTCGCGATACACCCCCCACCCGATTATTCCATAATTCAAGTGCGTTTCCACCAAACTTTGGTAGACAATTATTTTTTGTTTGTAATCAAGGTACGATTTGATTTGTTTGAATCGAAATAGAATACAACGCAACTTTTTAGCAAGATATGAAATATGTTCGTCCCATCTTAGGTGTGGGTCAAGGATTATTCCCAGATATTTTAGTTTGTGTTCAGGTCGAATCGAAAGATCTTGCTGTATTTTCAAGATATAATTGGGCAGAGATGCTTCTCGACTACTGAATGGTAAGTAAAACGTTTTTTCAAAATTTATGGACAAAAGTCTACTATCGAGCCAATCTTTTAAATTATTCAAGTCATTTTCAGTTTTTGTTTTCAGGTCATGCCAGTTGTCAGCAGTATATATAATGACTGTGTCATCTGCAAAGCTGAGTATTTTCCCTTCTTTTTCTTGCAAAAATAGATTATTTAAATATATCGAGAATAATAAGGGTCCCATTACTGTTCCTTGAGGAACTCCACAGGTAATTATCCTTTCTGAGCTTATATCGTTTTCAATTCTAACTTTTTGTTTTCTATTAGTTAAGTAGCTTTCGAGTAAATTATATGCCATTCCCCTTACACCGATTTCATGTAATGTTTCAAGTAGTATATGATGGTCAACTGTATCGAAAGCTTTCCTCAGATCTAGAAAAACTCCTATTACTGGTAAATCATTATCTACACATTCATAAATGATGTTTGTCAGCTTCAGGATGGCATCTTGTGTGGATTTTTTCTCTCTGAAGCCAAATTGGGATGATGATAGAAGATTATATTTGTTTAAAAAACTATTGAGTCGCATTTTCATTATTTTTTCTATTATTTTGGTCAAAGATGATTTTTTGTTTGTCTCCACTTTTGTGTATTGGAGTAACAATTGATATTTTGAAAGCTTCAGGAAAATAGCCTAATTCGAATGATTTATTTATGATGCTTGTTAGTGGTTTGCTTATGTATTTTGAGAGTAACTTTAATGTTTCCCCTTTTATCCCATCATATCCAGGTGCTTTTTTATTTTTCAATTGATGAATGATATTTTCGACTTCTCTTTCACTTGTTGGCTCAAAAAATATGGAATTTACTGTTATGTTTTTTTTACTTCTATAGTTTTGCTTTTTAATAATTTTTTTTGATAAATTCTCTCCTACGCCTACAACCCCCATTCTACAACCCCCCTGCCTACAACCCCCCAAATTTTGAGAAGGCAAATTGAATATTCAAAAATTTGGGATGCCGACACCTTTTGCTGATATGCTGCTCAGTTTGATACGGAAGGGTGTGAGTGAGTTCAACACAGGTCTGATTAATAGCTTCTAATGATTCTTTTACTATTAATCAAATAAACCATGAGTTTACTTGACTAATTCTGTAGGGAATACCTGGGGTGGCTGATGAGTAATTAGTCCTGAAGAGGGCTGCAGAGACTTGTAACCATCTGATCTGGCTGCAGATGGATTTAGAGCTCACGCTGGAGTGCCTCTTTGATTAGGTTAGATATGGAACCTCCTGCTTGTATCAGTCCTTCACCCAGTACACGGTTTCTTGATATCATGCAAAACAATGAAATGAATCAGATACAATCATAGACATAGACATACTTTATTTGACTACGTTCATTACATTTGTAGCAAGTCATATTACAAAAACTGGAAGACATTGGATTTGAATATAATTGCATTTGTATTTCCAGAAGGAAGAAAAAATCATGGAGTCAGTCAGAAACACTGAACATATACAGCATGAACCATGAAACTCAACAAAATATTCTGTTTAAAAATCTCTGTCTGTTTAAAACCTGTAGAATCATGGAAATTTGAATTCAGTGAGTAATTATGTTTATTTTTATGCATTTCTAATTGCCCCTGTTGTTGACTCCGTGCATATATGTTGTTTCCCGCTTTCGGCAAACAAGTGTTGCTCATCTTTATACTTGGCTGCACCGCGCTGATGAGGCCAATAGCCAGAAACACGTGTCCGTGGTTTGCCCCACTTTTGGAGTGTTGTGTCCACAATTGTTTCATTTTTAATTTTTGTAGAATTTAATATTGAAATATATATATATATATATATATATATATATATATATATATATATATATATATATATATATATATATGTCAATACGCAATCAGTCCACTCTATCTGAATTAACTTTATCTTCGAAGGTCAACCAGATATCATTCTTATTGTCTATATTCACTTTTGCTTTGTTATTTCCCTGGCATTTTTTTGTTAGAAGGATTTGCCACCCTTCATTGATTGAAATCAATATATTTTATTTCTCATCACCTTTAAAGTATATTGACAAGTTATCGAAGATTGTTGTTCATTTCTATTTGTATTCAATCTAGTAACTTACTTTTGATATTTCCTTGGATAAGTTGTCAATTTGTTTCGATAATTTTCAGTCTAGTGTTGAAATAGTTGATTTCCTTTATTTTTCCAGTTTTAAGATTCATTACCTTTTGATGTAACTGAATTTCCATTGGAATTTACTTTTTTATGCACAGAGTCAACAACAGGAGCCAACCGCACATTTGTGGTTCCAGTTAGAAGACCTAGAATTCCCATGCTATATCTAACATGACCACGTAGGCAGCTGTAGCTACCTGCATGACATCCGGGTCCAGGATATAAATACAAAGAGATATTTTATCGAGTGGGTATGATATAAAAATCAAAAATGAAACGATTAGTGGACACAACACTCCAAAAGTGGGGCAAACCGCGGACACGTGTTTCTGGCTATTGGCCTCATCAGTGCAGTGCAGCCAAGTGTAAAGATGGGCAACACTTGTTTGCCGAAAGCGGGAAAACAACACATATGCACGGAGTCAACAACAGGAGCAATTAGAAATGCATAAAAATAAACAAAATAACTCACTGAATTCAAATTTCCATGATTCTACAGGTTTTAAACAGACAGAGATTTTCGAACAGAATGTTTTTTTGAGTTTGATGGTTCATGCTGTATGTTCAGTGTTTCTGACTGACTCCATGATTTTTTTTCCTTCTGGAAATACAAATGCAATTATATTCAAATCCAATGTCTTCCAGATTTTGTAATATGACTTGCTACAAATGTAATGAACGTAGTCAAATAAAGTATGTTTATGTCTAGGATTGTATCTGATTCATTTCATTGTTTTGCATGATATCGAGAAACCGTGTACTGGGTGAAGGACTAATACAAGCAGGAGGTTCCATATCGAACCTAATCAAAGAGGCACTCCGGCGTGAGCTCTAAATCCATCTGCAGCCAGATCAGATGGTTACAAGTCTCTGCAGCCATCTTCAGGACTAACTACTCATCAGCCACCCAGGTATTCCCTACAACAGCGAAACAGAATCAGAAAACAACAGATCAACTGTAAATATACATATATATATATATATATATATATATATATATATATATATATATATATATATATATATATATATAAATTGAGAAATGTTAATGCAGTCAAGCTGCTGGAAAATAATTCCATAAAATAGAAGGTAGGAACTAACGGGACTACTTTCAGTCAAGTCAAACACGCCCAAAAAATAAACTTGCTCCATTTCACCAATTGCCAAGCTTTAATTTCTGAATAGAAACTCCGTCAAAATGCTAAAATGAAATACAATAGAAAAGAACTGAATATAATGGGCAATACTCATGAGTAATCTTAGTTTAACTATTAAACATTGAATGTTGATGAAAAAATTTCACAAAAGTGGCGCATTGATGTTAATAATGTCATTTTCAGATATCTGATATTGGTATTGTCATGTTCTAAGCTTACTGTAATGACAAGAGTGACATTATCATTGAAAGTATTTCTATTTCATAAATGCTCATTGAATGAATTTTGTGTAACGTGTGATTATTTCAACTGTGAATATTACCGAGATTTATCTATGATTAGTAAATAATTGTAAATTATACTCATATTCTTCAAACTGCGGTTGACTTTCGTGATGACACTTTCAAATACGATATGTGAAAGAAAAATAATTTGTAATGGGTAACATTTCACCATTTTGTGCTTTAGCACAAGGTAGGTAATTGGAAGTTTGAAAGATTTTAATTGAATGTTTACATTGAAGTAGCTGTATCGAGAGGACTTTTTCTTCCAGTTTGTGTCTGAAAGTTACTTCTTTGCATGATCTGCAAATGTGAAGAGTTCATTTCGAAATTTCATTTTCCATTCCCTCCTTTGGAAGATTTCCATATTTTTTGGATGAAGATGAAGAAGCAGGAAGTCAAAACCTTTTTTTCCCAAAAGTTAATTTCTTTTGAAGATATACCTCTTTCAATTAGGGAAAGAAATGTTACACACCTATTGAATTGATATATGATCTAATCGGTCAATACTTGATGAAAATCCGCGACTAACGTATTCAAACACTTTATTGTGAGATTCTTACTAACTATTTGTCTATCTCAAAATTATTTTCAGTTTGACGAAAAACTTTATTCATGCAGTGAAGGAGTAATAATGGGAAACTCTTTGAGTCCTTTGCCGGCTGAAATTTCCATGGATACCATAGAGTTTTAATATGTTTTACTGGTACAGATTCGTACAAGTTCGTTGAATATGTCAATTCCATCCACCCGTCAATTTACCACTGAGAGGGAGGTGAATAATTCAAAATATTACCTTGAGTTAACCATTACGAAAAATAACAATAAACATGAGGTTGCAATTTTACACACACAGTATCATACATTATTTCCTCCACACACTCTTACCAGCATGAAGTTGCTGCATTCAGTAGGATGCTTCACAGACTATTGAATATTCAACTGTCAACAAATCGCAGTTATAGGAAATTGTCATAATTGGGTGAACCAACCAATAATATTTCCCGTTTTTTGAAGAAAGACTGGGTAAACGTAGCTAACAGGACGAATAATAGTCTGGAAACTAATTTCAGCAGTTCATGTCTGATATAGAATCAGATCATGGAGATGTTGTTTATTATTCTGAAGTGAGATGGTTAAGTAGAGGTGCAGTACCGGAAAGGTTTTTTGATCTCAGAAAAAAAATCAACACTTTTATGAATGTAAAAGGCAAATCTATACCAGAGTTGACAGATGCTCAATGGTTAATAGACCTTGAATTTTCAACAGATATAACTCATGAATTGAATATGCTGAATGTAAGGCTTCAAGGTTAAAAAATACTAATCTCCGATAAGCACACAGACGTAAAGACATTTTAAATGAAAATCAAACTATTCATAAAACATATTGATGAAAAAAAGTTGGATCATTTTCCGAATTGTAAAAACGCTGATATTTTAATACAACTGCAAACTCAATTCAGCGACACATTTGGTGGTTTTGAAACAATTTCAAGCAAACTGAAAATTTTTGCAAACCCTTTTTCGTGTGATATTGAGGAAGTACGGAGTCATTTACAAATGAACGTGACTAATATCCAATCTAACGATGCTCTCAAAAGCTCTTTCTATGAAATCAATGACCTTGTTGAATTTTATGGCAGCTTGCCATCTGATTTTGACGAATTAAAAAGGTCTGCTCAGCAATTCATCACAATCTTTGGTAGTACTTATGTATGCGAACAAACTTTTTCAACTGTCAATTACAGAAAAAATGAATATGTTTCTCGTCTCACAGATGAGCATTTGAGAGCCATTCTACGAATTGCAACTACAATATGACAATATTACTGGAGTTTTTCCCAACACCAAACCGTTATTTTCAATACCTCGACACGTGTTTCGATCACCAAGTGATCATCTTCAAAGAGGAAGATTAAAACTAGAAACTAATGCGAGATAATCCTATTTATGCTGTAAAGGTAAACCATCCAGACGTACCAAGCATACAAGTATACCAACCTAAATTAATTTTACAATTTTGCCTTATCTATTATTTTACAATATATGTTTATATGAAAAAATTCACAACTATATAAAAATTAATTTTACAATATTGCCTATCCAAATGTATTTTTGCAATGTGTCCTTATGTAGTAATCAGTAAACCCAACAACATTATTTTATTTTATTTTAACAAGCTATATAGTATGCTCTTTGGTATAGGTCGGTCATCGTTATTCATAATATTATTGTGTTTACTTATTTCTACACTCTCATAGGCATCTAGTTGCCTGTTGTTGTTAACTTGTCTAACTGATTTTAATGAACTGAAGTCTATGGAATGGTTTTGTTGCAAAATATGATATGCGACGGCTGATTTTTCAGGTCTTCCATATTTCAAGTGTGCTATATGTTCTTTATATCTTACTTTAATAGATCTCTTTGTCTGTCCATAATATTTTGAATCGCAGTATTTACATTCAATTTTGTAAATTGCAGACTTTTCCGAATTCTCGACTTTGTCTTTTGGACTTCCCAAAAGGCTATGTTGTGTATGACTTGTTTTAAAAACCACCTTCATACCTAGTTCCTTGAAAATCATTCCTTACGATATATTTTCTAAATATATCGTATTCTAACCCTCCATATTGGCTCCTCATTACCAAAACGTCAAGAAATGGTAGTTGTCCCTCATTTTCTAACTCATACCTGAATTTTGTTGATGAACATCTATTATTTGAAATGGAAACAAAGTCATCAATATTCGATTTTTTGGTATCGAATATCGCGAAAAAATCATCCAAATTAAATCAAATCCTAGGAAAATACTTCGACTTTTCTTTCGTTTCCATTTCGAATCTGCTCATGAACAGTTCTGCCAGGTAGGGGGACAAGGGGTTTCCCATGGCCGTTCCTTCCTATTGTTCATAAAAGCAACCTTCTACCTGGAACCGATTTTGTTCCATACACAAATTAGTAAGAGAAACGAATTCATCGATTTCGTTATTATTAAAATTATTTTTCTTTAGTAATTCTCTGAGGTATTGCAAGGTCTGTGGAATTGGGACGCTAGGAAATAAGGAACTAACATCAAAAGAAACCAAAATCTCACCTTCTTGCAGAACCACGTTTTTTGTATCTTGTATGAACTCTAAAGAGTTTTTTATACTGAAACTTGGTTCCGCAATAGACAAGGTTTCAAATTCCTTGGTGAGCCAATTTGCTATTTGGTAGGTAGGAGCTCCAATAGCTGACACGATGGGGCACATTGATTTTCCCGGTTTGTGGATTTTTGGGAGGCAATATAGTTTCGACACCGTTGGGATGGAAACTTGTAACTTCCGTTTCAGTTGAGGGGTAAGTATGTTGTCGCATTTCTTGAGGACGTCTTTTACTTCGGCAATCATCTTTGGTAACGGGTTCCTGGACAATTTCAAATACGGTCCGTTAGTAATGAGAGTATTGACCCTTTCGTAGTAGTCCAATTTATCCAGAATTATTACTTTGTTACCTTTGTCGGCTTTCAAATAAAAAACGTATTTTTCTCTCAATCGTTTGATACGTTTCTTCCGTTTATCTGTTATCTTGTTCTTGGAGATTTGACTGGAGATTTGACTGACCTTTTCTCGAACTAGTCCCTTCGAGGAATCGGGCATATATTGAATCAAACTTTCAACACTAGCAACGATATCCTCAAGAACTTTCTCGGAAGTTGAACATAACGATTTGGTGTTGGGAAAAAACTCCAGTAATATTCATTACTACACCAAAGGTTCCAAACAGTGCATCATAAGTACAAATATGACAGCTATCAAACAAACAATAGCCTCCCAAATCCAACCTCAGACATCACACTGAAATTAATATAAAATCAGTTATTCGCCAGTTGTTACTTTGAAGTTTTCATTTCTATTTTTCGGTGGTTATTTTTCCAGCTATAAATCCCAAACATATAAATAATTCAAGTATTACGTGTACGAATTGAAAATCCTCATTTTTAACAATTTTGATAGCATTTTCATTTTGTCTATGGTATATGACGGATACGTAGGTATATTGGGCTTCTAGGGTTAATATCACAAGTGAGGCCCACCTTTGATTTATTTTGCCGGCTTATGGCCCTTGCTTGTCAAAAGGTTGCCGACCGCTGTTCTAGAAATATTTAAAAATCAATGGATTCAGGAATTCGGGTAATTTACCGAATGATCAATCAGAATTGAATAACTTCCCGTTACTTGAAATTTTTTTCAATATGGAAACTGGGACATAAGCTCAGGTAATTTAATTCATTACAAACTCAGGTAAAACTCAGGTCCTTGAAATGTAGGTACCTACTTTAAATTGTAAAATTAGGTATAGTAGGCATTGAAAATGTAGGATATAGTTAGTGAAGACACGCTTGACGAAGCCATTGTATGGCGAAACACGTTTTGTGTTTTGTTAATGTGAGATTTATAGAAATCTCACATTAAAGTGTTTTTTTGAATACGTTATTGAATTGACAAGTAATGAATGAACTGATTACCAATTATCAGATCTAATACACCGGAAGTATTCAACTTTATTGAGTCATTCAGTAAATTTTCAGAATCCCTTAAAACATTGACCTCCAAGCATTTCAAAAGAATGAGTTTCAAATCTTTCGCTTCCGAATGTAACACATCACAGTAGTGGTTGAACTCATGGTTTTCTGCTAAAATATGGTTCGCAAACGTGGATTTGATCTTCATATTTGGGAAAGTACTTCTATGCATGAATTGAAAAAGTGATATATTTTTAGGAGATAAAGGTTTTTGGGAAGAACACGTATGTGCTTTCTACTTCTTCACCTTCATACAATCTCCCAAAGAAACGAATAAAGCAATCCATTTTGAAAATCTAATACATACAAACATGTGTAGACAAAATGAAAGCAAAAAGCTACTTTCATATAATATACATTGAATAACACGAAAGAAAAATACTTTTGAAATACTTTCATATGAACACTTGAGTTATACAAAAAACACTATACTCTATTCAGTTTGTATTCCAAACATTCGTTAGAGAATTGAATCAGATACCATTTACAGGAGTGCTACATAATACAGTTTATTTTATGAAAGGGGTGGTAAAATTTCAGTGTTTATATAAAAGTAGTTGTTTCGAAAGTATTTTTCTTTCGTGTAATGCAAAGTGGAAAATATTTTTCTTCCATTTTATATCTGAAAGTAAGTTCTTTGCATGATCTGCACTACCTTGTATGTTATATTTTGATATTGATTGCTTTCTTTCTTTTTTTTGCAGGTTTCCTACATATTTTGCCGAAATCTCTACTTTCATGTTTTTTGTTCTTTTGGGAAAAGTTCTCCCCATTTGGCCAATATATTTTTATTTGGCAAGAAGTACAAATCAACTTATATACCCCTCATCAATCCGACACTGAAGATTTGTCTTCAGTGTTTTCAATAAATTTGCTCGAATTATTATTTGTTCTGTAACCCACGTCAAAGTCTTCATTTAAAAAAAAACGAACGACATTATTGGTGAGTTCACCAAAGTTTCTCGAAAGTATTCAAAAAAACTCTTCATGTCTTTACTACTTTACAGTAAAGACACGCCCGAATAAGCCATTGTTTGGCGAAACACATGTTGCGTTTATGTAAAACTTTTTTAAGGAAATCTCACAATAAAGTGTTTTTTGGATACGTTAGTTATGGATTTCCATCAAATATCGGCCAATTCAATCATATATATTCATAAAGTATGTCAATAATTTTTCATGCTCATTATCGTTTCTTGAAGAAGGATAGACCGAAGTAATGGATGGTTTTTATGTTTTCTTTTGGAAACAATGGAGTCGATAATATCTACCTTGAAATCGTTGTTGAAAGTAACTTGCTTGATGAAACTTCGAAAATTATTTTCCGGCAGTGGAATAGTCCATAGTCTGAAAAGCATACTTCTACTTTATGCTGTGGGAATTAATTGTCTAGGAATTATGTGTGACAATATCCATATGAGATGGTTTGTGTAATTATACTGGCCAACAAATATGAAAAAAAATTCAACATCAAAATTTTTCCATCACGTAAAGATTTTGAGTTATAGTTATTTTCATTTTATACAAAAATGTTCACATATTATAGGATAATAAAAGATCAAAACAAGAAAAAAACAATATATTTTGAGGATAACAGACTTTATTTACAATACACATGAAAAAACATTTAAATGAAGTGTTTTGTGCATAACCTTTTTGCAAATGTTGACTTTCGTTTATATGTTTCATCGTTGTCCCTCATAAGGAACCAACAATAATTCCCCATCATTGCTGCATCCCATCTGCTTTGGTAACATTGCTCCATTGTCAGTATGTCTTGCTGGAACCTTTTCCCATGTTTGTCACTAACAGCACCCAAATTTTCTGGAAAAAAATTCAAGTGGGAGTGCAAGAAATGGATTTTGAGAGACATGCGACATCCCATTCTGCAGTAGTTTTCAAGTAGTTCTTTTACAAGTGTTTCGTAATTTTCTACTTTCTTGTTCCCTAAAAACTCCGGAACAATTCTTTTGAAGGAACTCCACGCAGCCAATTCAACATTACTCAATTTTTTATCAAACTGTTGATCACTAAGTAGTTTTCTAATTTGTGGTCCAACACATACACCTTCCTTGAGCTTTGCATCACTTAATTTTGGAAAAACTTGTATAAGATATTTAAACGCATCATTTTCTTTGTCTAATGCTTTTACAAAATTTTTCATTAACTCCAGTTTAATGTGTAATGGAGGTAACAAAACGTTTTTGGGATTAACAAGAGGTATATTCTTCACGTTAGCTTGACCTGGAATATATTTATCTTCCTGAGGCCATTCTTGTACTTGATAATAGCTCTGTGTTGCCCTACTGTTCCATAGGCAAAGAAAACAGCAAAACAACTTCGTGAATCCGCCCTGAAGACCTAGTGATAGTCCTATGACTTTTAGACTTATACGTATAACGAGTATAACTTACTGCATTTAGAATAAGTGTCATACTTCCGTGTGTTTCTTTCATGTCAACTGCATGTGCAAGAGGAACATTGCAGAGAGGAACATTGGTTAAGGAGAAAATTTAAGGAAGCCGCATACATGTTGTCCAACAACGTATTCAGCCTGGCCAGCGTAGAAATACGAAACATATGGAAACCCATCATCAAACGAAAAATGACCAACTCCCGCCAAAAACGGTCATCTCTCACGGAATCAGTGAAGCGGAAAATGGAAAGCAGAGAAAGTGAAAGTATTTCAACGACCTATAAATAGTCATCTCTCGGAGGAATCAGTCCAGTCATCACCCGAAGACGATTGTAGATAACAACAATCGAAACGTCGTGAACTAACGTGACTTGGAATCTCTACACTTTTTTATTAATTTCTTTTTTCATTCCTTCAATTTTTATTTATTGAATTATTATATTTTTACTTGTAGGTTATTTCACTATCATTTCATTCCAGGTTTATTGTTGCTTAATATAATTGTTATTTTCAGCTATTCTTTTTTAATTATTCTTTTTTACTTGTTTCAGGGATTTCAAATCATTTTAAATAGTAGACAATGGAACTAGTGAAATTCAGAGAATCTTTTGTTACCATCATGGAGCAGAACGGCTTTGCAACTTGTTTTAGACGAATCTATGAATAAACGTCATTCGTCCGGTTTATGTGAAAATAAGGACCATCATATATTTCCAAATCTTCCTCCCAATTTGCCGGGGGTGTTGAAACTGGTAAACCTTCTCCATGAAGAACCGACCTTCTTGCAGAAGAAATATCCGGATATGCAATTTCGTGTTTGCTCTTTCTTGAAAAACCAGACACGTTTGTTATGCAAAAGTGACATTCGTTCTAATGTTCTCTTGTTTTTTGCCAAATCATTGGAACTGCAAAAGGCATTGAAGAGCGTTTGCCATTCAACCAGTTACTTAGGTTTGCTGCACAGGTTTGGCAACATACGTGAGGAGCCCATCCAAAATACTTATGGTAAGCTACTTTGGTCATTTGAATAATTGACTGTTTCTGCGATTTAGGAATAAACTGACCACATATACAGCAAAAACTATCTGAGGGATTAACACAGCCACGTTTCTATACTTTGGACATTTTTGTATTATTGCGTACGTCGAGTTCAACTATGTGATACTGCGTTTATAATTATAGGAGTCAAGTTATTTTATTCACAAATATAACACTAATATAATACTCTTGATAATCGCGTGTTTGCTCACCTCTTTTCTATGATACTAACTCACCACTACTCTTAAACCAATATTAATGATCCGATTGTCAACTTGCTACTTTTATAGCGGTTCCGTATTTCGGGTATTTTCTGGAAGCTTCGAGTATCGGAAGTTCGAGAAGCGGCGTTACAAATCTCATATACAGCGGTAGTCTAGTTCAGATGTACTTTTTTTTGTAACATTTTTCAGGCCTGTTTAAAAATTACGACAAAGGTATCATTCGATTCGTATTTTTGCCTAGAAAGTTTGAGGAAAGGTCCGAAAACGCGCCGATAAAAATTACAAAAGTTATAAACAATTAAGTGAAAAAAAATGGGGCTTTACTTTTTTCTTAATATCTCGGAAAATTTTTAAAATTTTGGAAATTTGAAAAAAGATTTGAAAAGATCAATGAATTTGCGTAAAAAAAGTACCGACTTCCGAAACTGTATCTTGATTATTTAAAATTTTTACAGAGCCCTGAAAATAGAGCTAAAAGCGGGTAGTCTGGCTTGCGCGCGCCTTTCGTCACTCTGACATAAAAACAAAAAAAATTATTTAAACATATCAAATGTAAATATTTGGGAATAAAAAAATTCATGTGATGTTGGGATACATCAATAAACAATAATTTGCAGTCAACAAATTTTTATCCCAATTTTAACGTTAATTATAAATTTGTTAATTAATAACTTTTTTCGAATTGAAAGTTAATATAAAAATCCCTATATTTATTAAACTAAAACCCTGGCATTTTTTTCCTTTAATGAAGTTATCCTTAATAGGCAAAAAATAGATTACCGTTGCCAAAATGAAAAAATTGTTATTTTCAATTTTTTTATTGACAATTGAAAATTATAATTTTATAAAAAATACATTTAATTTTTTTTTCTAATTTTCTATTGTTTCAATGTCTCATGTCTAAAAACTAATTATTAATATATTTTTTTAATTTTTAACAGATATTGTTAATAAATGTATTATAAACAAATACATTGTTTATAAGCAATTCGAAAATTATTTTTTGCATTATGTTAATTGAGAAAATCATGATTTTTAGAAAAAAATGATTTCCTAAAAAAATTTCTTTGTTGCTAAAAAATGTGTTTGTTAACTAACAATCGTTTTTTGCAACTAAATATTAAAATTAAAAAACGGTTTTTTTTTAATCAGAAATTCTATTGTTCTTTAAGGTTTTGAAAGAACTTTTTTTTTCTTTTTTCGATTGTTTATTTAAAAAAAAATGTTAAAAACAATTTTTTTTCAATACTTTTTTCTATAATAAAAGTAACAATGTGGTTTTTTTTAAATTTATTCTATTTTTTATAGAACTTTTGATATTGTGATACCTTGATACTTGTCTTTTCCATTCGCTGCTTCGCTTTTATAATTATAATAACTTTTAAACTGTTGCAGTTATGATAAATATGCTACAGGTCTTTTTTGTTCATTATGAATTTATTAACAATTTAAGCCTTTTACTGAAGTTGTAGTCCTATTATTCATTTAATTATTGATCGTTATTTATTAAAAAAAGAAAAATTTTTGAGTCTTTTCAACATAAACTTCGTGTCATGTAACAGTAAATCATAAGGATTATATTACTTGCACTTTTAGTAGTTGTAGGATCAATAACATTCACTTATTGTCATATTTGTATGGAGTTTAAGAAAATTAAATGAAGCAATCAGTCATTCTGTTAATTTAATTTTAATGAGTTTACTCATTAACCTTCTTTAAATTTCCGATGCTCACAAATTTTCAAAGTCCTTCAAAATTCCGGTTTATACCTGTACGCATTTTTTTTAAATAATGATTTTTTCAATTAAATAATGCAAAAAAAAATTTCGAATTGCTCATAAACAATGTATTTGTTTATAATAAATTTATTAACAATAGCTGTAAAAAATTGGAAAAAAAATTATTAATTAGTTTTCAGCCATGAGACATTGAAACAATGAGAAATTAAAAAAAATTGTAATGTATTTTTTATAAAATTATAATTTTCAATTGTTAATGAAAAAATAGAAAATAACAATTTTTCATTTTGGCAACGGTAATCTATTTTTTTGCCTGTTAAGGATAATTTCATCAAAGGAAAAAAATGCCAAGGTTTTAGTTTAATAATTATAGGGATTTTTATATTAACTTTCAATTCAGAAAAAGTTATTAATTGACAAATTTATAATTAACGTTAGAATTGTAATAAATATTTTTTGACTGCGGATTATTGTTTATTGATGTATCCCAACATCACATGAATTTTTTCATTCCTTAATATTCACATTTGATATGTTTAAATATTTTTTTTTGTTTTTATGTCAGAGTGACGAAAGGCGCGCGGAAGCCAGACCATCCGCTTTTGGCTCTAATTTCATGGCTCTGTAAAACTTATAAATAATCGAGATACAGTTTCGGGAGTCGGTACTTTTTTCACGCAAATTCATTGATCTTTTCAAATCTTTTTTCAAATTTCCAAAATTTTTAAAATTTTCCGAGATATTAAGAAAAAACTTAAGCCCCATTTTTTTTCACTTAATTGTTTATAACTTTTGTAATTTGTATCGTTGCGTTTTCGGACCTTTCCTCAAACTTTCTAGGCAAAAATACGAATCGAATGACACCTTGGTCGTAATTTTTGGACAGGGCTGAGAAATGTCACCAAAAAGAGCTAAATCGAGTACATGTGAACCAAACTACGGAAGCAGATTCGAATACTGGGCAGGGTTGCTGTGTTGCCAGATCTTAAACAATTTCCTCAATTTAGGAGAGAAGCAAATTTGGAATGTCATGTTCATCAAATTTTTGTGAAAAAAATCATAACTCAAAAATTTTGCGTTTTAGTAAATTTTTACTATCATTTTCGAATTTAGGGACCAAAAATTAACAAAGACCTGCCTTCGGCATAACACTCGTAATTTGGCTGTAAACTAGTGTTATCGATAAACCTATTCAGAATCTGCTGGTCCCTCTCCAGTCTAAGTGGAAAACTCTTGTCAGATGGCGATGGCTAGTAGGATGTCAATGCCGGTTTGGCGTCATTTTGACTTTGCGTAGTCGGATGGTGAGTCGGATGGCGATGGTCCAGCAAGAAGTCGTTGGTCATTGTAGTCGGTGGTGGTGGTGGTGTAGAAGAGTAACACAACCCCTCAGCAAGGTTTGTGGTGGTGCAAAGAGCAGTCTTTGCATGTGTGTGGGTGTAGGAAAGAATGAAAAGTGACAGGGGGTGTTGTGACGGGTGTTTGGTGTAGGTTTTCGTGATGGGTCCTACTTGGACGTCTCGATTTGGGCCCTCGAATCGGTCTTTGATTTGGGTCCTCGAATTGGTCCTCGATTTGGGCCCTCGAATTGGTCCTCGATTTAGGTCCTCGAGTTGGACCTCGATTTGGGTCCTCGAATTAGTCCTCAATTTGGGCATAAGAGCAATAATAATAATGATAATAATAATAATACAGGGTGTTGATGGAAAACACATCAAATACAGGGTGTGTACGTCCAGCGTTAAAGAAAAAACATAGCTGCCAACGTGTAAAAGAAAAAATTTGGTCACCAGTTCCAGTAAATATGACGAGTTCATTTTACACACGAGGTGTGGTCGTCACATTAAAAAACTTACAACAACAAATCAGATGGATTTGTTGTTGTAAGTTGACGGCATTCCGTCCTTCTGATTCGGAAATCGATTCGACGGCACTATACCCAGCGGTATTAATTCACTAGATGTCAGCCTTATCTATAAAGACATCATGAACCCTCGCATCCAAACTAGCCATCTGTTGTGGCTTTAGTGGCCTGAATCAGTGGAGCGCCCTGCGTGTTCCAAGTATTTTGACAGGTGAAATGATGCGAATCTTCTCGCCAACCGTGCCAACGGATGGTGAAGCTGCCACTTTCACCTATTCGTTAGCAGACGGGAGGATGGCATGCTCTGGATGTATTTCATATCACAAAGCATGGTGGGCTCTTCGGGCGGGCTCACTACTCTTATAACAATGCATGAGTATATCCCTTAGCATCCACTCAAAGCGCCTGGTGTTGTTGCGGTCATCGTAAGTTGGCACCACATTGCCGTTGACCATTATTTCAAAAAAGTCAGTTGTGGGTGTTTTTCTCTTGTGGCTCGCTGGTAACCGAAGTATTGGATCTATCATGGATTTATCGTAATAGACCCACGGCTGACATATAGAAAGTGTTGTGCATCTTCTAAATCTAAACATGCACCAACGAAATATAGAAAAACATACGTACAGTACGAGAAGCTTTCAAAAATTCGATTGTGAAAGAGGAATGCAATATTGTGAAAAATCTCAGAAAATGTTAATTAGGAAAGTTGTTCAGCAAAAAAAACTTCTTGATCAAAAGTGATAGCCATTTAACTGTAGTTTTTTCCTCTTCTTCAAAATGGAAAGCAAGAAAAAAAATGCTGGATCGATAAACTGTTTTATTTTTTCTCAACCACAAAAATTGATCGAAATTATACAGAATTGTAACAAGAACTTGATATTCTATAAAATTAAATCATGAATTGTTTGATGTAGCCGTTACTACGTGGTGGAAGATCTTCATGAAAGATGAGAAATAAAATGTTTTTTACCAAATAAAAAAATTATTCCCCATTTTTCATTAAATCATAAAACATAAAAATAAAATGGGTAATTCGGTTCAAATCCATAACGGTAATTTTGTGGAGATTTTCTTATCCAAACAAATTCTTATAATTCGATTTTAAAACGAAACCATGTTTCCGTAAGGTATTTTTCACATCTAATATTCCTCAATATGTTTTTCTCACACAATCCTTGACTGCATTCGTAATGTATTGATTGATTGATTGTCATCACAGTTTTCAAATGTTCTCCGTTTGGGTTAAATCTGGTTAGTGCGCTGGCATGGGATACTCTGAATGAAGTTCTATCCATTTTCCATTTGATGTTTTATTTGAAAATCATAGTATCGCTACACTACAGTGAAAACTAACTCTATCTAACTGATACAAAATTCTGCCTGTTTGTCTATGCGGAATATGATTTAAATTTGGTGATTGATTTTGCTGCAAATACCGATTGTTGGTAAGTGTCCTGTCAATGGAGAAGGTACCAATAGCATTTGTTTTCAAAGTAAACTCAAAACAATCATTTTGAACAAGAATATCTCCACGAAATGAATGTAATGAGTTTTTGTCGAAATTCTTTTTTCACATTGTTGTTCTGTAATTTGATATTACTGAAAATTACGTTTTTGTTAGAGTACAGTATGATCTTGATCAATTTTCTGTAAAAAAAACAATAATGTCGCACCAAAAATTTTGAAAATTATTTTACTCTTCGAAAAAATTGACAATGGTTTTAGTAAATCATTGTATATAGGATTTCATTTATTGTTTAGTGACTGTTTTGGAGTCACCAATTGACAAAAATTAGTAATAAATAAAACTCCACAAATTTTGTAATGAATATTTCCCGGAAGTTTTCAAGATAAGGATACTTTACTAGAAGATACACAATTCTTTACCAAGAATGACTTTTTATCTAGAAATCCTCAATGAAGTTTCCTATGTGGTGCACACCTTGTTTACTGCTCATTTTGAAACAAACACAATTCGATCTTTTGTTCGATTCAGGAAATGATTGATCCCGAAGAATTTTCCAATTGAAAACATTTTGTCCGAAGCAATCATAGGTCCAATTCATTGAAAAAAATTCGGTTCAGTTCTTGGACGATGATCGGTAAAAGGTGGATCAGTTATCACTGAATGGATCTGACATATTCAAGGCGTCGCGTCACCGTCGGTTGTTAGTATATACAATGACAGACAAACATATTGCATATTTTATTTCAAGCCTTGATTTCATGTTCATTTCTTTTCGTCTAAATCTTTATGCAGTTTTTATTACTGAATGGTATATGCTGAAGTATTTAACGTATATTGATCACCAAATAATCCAGATATCGAAACTTCATAATGGAATAATGAAATGGACTAGTTTCGGTGATAATATTCAATCGGAACAATCAACAATGACAATAAAATGAAAGTTCTTTGAGACAACATAATACCAGTTCAGTGCTTAGTGTTTCCTTGCCTAGATCTAACGATAGCCTGTATCCTCCTGGGCATACTCCACAAAAAGTCTGTGATGGTTTTTTATGGAATTCGATTCCATCTTTCCTGTGCAGCAATTCTCAATTCTGCAATTGAGTTAAAAGCTGGATTTCATGTTCACATATGTCTTTTCAGTATGTCCCAAATATGTTCTATTGGATTTGCGTCAGGACTGTTTGGTGGCCACACCACTGCCTAAAGTCCAACAACTTCAAGATACTGGGTGATTGTTCTTGCAGCATTTGCACGAGCATTATGATGCATTAACACGAAATTGTAACACGTATGTACCAGTCAGCATGCATTATTAAATTTACCGATGTAAGCTCGATACGACTATCCCAACTAATGCTACCCCACAACATAATAGAACCACCACCAAAGCTAAAGTTATGTACAAGATTTCATTCTGTTAAACGTTCTCCAGATCTTCTGTATACTCTACCACGTCAATCTGGTTTCCATAACTGTATTGTTGTTTCATGTGTGAAAAGATTTTTCCCCACTGATGTTCATTCCAGTTGACATGTGCTATGGCAAATTGTAACCGTCTAGATTTGTGACGTGGGGAAAGCCTAAGAACTCTGGCAGGGCGTTTTGGATTCAAACTAACTTCTTAGAGTCTTCTTATTACTGTTTTGACACTCATGTTAATTCGCCTTGTGCTCAGTAAATCATTTCTGAGATGCGGAGCTGAAAGCGAGCGATTTCGCAATGGTTGAATTTCCAAATACTGGTCATCTCTTGGCATTGTACTCCCTCTCATTGTATCGCTCATGTATACGAGAAACAGTCGATTGATGGATATACAATCTCCGCGCAATATATTTTTGCCTGCATCCCTCATTGACTACAGAAACAATTTTAATACAAATTAATTCGCTCGAATGAGGCATATCACTGCGAAAACTACAGAATCAAAACATAAAGTACTCGAAATGTCATTCTGGTAACAGTAAACAAAACAATAGACATCAATAGTGGCAAAGGCACACTATACAAAGTTTATAATTTGTACCATTATTTTACTTATTCAGCTATACCCACTATATCCAAGCATTCTTTCATCTATACTGTATGGAAAATAACGTAAAATACTTCAGCCTTTGAACATTTATCAATAAAAATAAATAATGTATTAAGGAAACAGAAAATCTTGAAATAAATATGTGCTATTTTCATCCGAGAGTGTATATTTCAGTGCTTCATTGTACATATCGAGATGACCCACAGTCACCAGCTGACGGAAGAACAGGTATGAGGGCGTTTGATAGTTCAAAATGGCATGAAACAACTGCCACAGGGTTTGCCTAATGTAGAATAATTCTGTCAACGTAAAAAATCAGATTAGTCGGTTTATAGAGCTGTTCTGCTGTTTTATTGCTGAAAGCGGTGAAATCGATAACTAGTGAGAAAAAGGTGGAAGGAGAACATATCGCCGCGAAAGGTGCTTTTTGTTTTGGGAGATACATTTTTTCTCTTGAAAGAAATGTATTTTCAATAATCTCAGATTTTTCAAGAATATGAAAAATTTGATATTTCGGACGTCAGTGTGACATTTGTTGCCATTCCTACCACTTTCTTGTTCGAAGGAAACTTTGTGGATGACGATTCCAGAGGAGCATAGTAAACGGTGACTTTTTCATAGTATAATACTTCAAAATGAAATAGGAAACGACTGAAATTTGCAAACTCCGTTTTGATTTTTTTCTGCCCTTATTTAAAAAGATATTTTATGCTGCATAAGTAGGTTTTGATAGACGTTTCGACTTCAAAAATCATCACCAATTAAATTTTTTATATGGATTTTTCACTTTTTCTCGCTGGCCTTTCTTATCTAGGTCACATTTTATACAGAATATGCCTTTCAAAAAAATATATTCAGGTCATTACTCTAATATTTATCACCCTGTACAGTGAATATATTTTCAATCATACAATAATTTATGAATTTACCTTTCGAGAAATTTCCCGAGAATATAATGAGTTAGGGAAAACATGAATTTACCTTGTCATGTGCGCTGTAAAAACACTATATGGATAAAAAGACGAGGTTCAAAAAATATACAAATTATTGACTTCGATTGTTCCAAGGTATCTGCTGCTGCATGGTATCATAATCAAACTATCAGGGCTCAGGTGAGCCTGTATCAGATGTCAGAAGATTTAGTAAGGCGAAAGAGATATTTTCAGAAGAGAAGTTGATTTCTCATCATCATTTACCGCCCCCATGGTGTTGGTGTCATTACTTTTAGGATCGAAGATTTAATTTTCTCATCAAGTAATTTCTTGCTCGACAATATTCTGCTAAATATGAAACAGGTTCTTTTTCGAAGTTAACGCGTGAAGAAGGATTAGTAAAATGAAGTTAATAGAAAAACAAATTTTCGTCAATTGAATTCTCAGATGGAAACCGAACACCTTTTGAATTCGAATTTTAAGTACCTACCATGAGCTAGACGTTCTATACATAAAATGAAATAGTAATTTTTTGACTCGACTATGAAAATAAAGCAGAGTTGATGGGACATCATATCCATTCGTCATCATATATAGTAAGTAGGTTCGCAAAATACTTTGCAGCTAGAATGCAATTTGATGACGATGGCGTTTCAAATTTTGCCTGAAATGATTTCATTCACATAGTTTGAGTCAACATTCATGACAAACAGTTAATTCCTAATCTGTTGACAATAATAAAACGCATGCATTGAGTTGAAATTTCTGAAACCAAATCAGTGGTTAAATTGTTATGAATCAATGCTGACCAGTTAGTTCATTGAAAATGTTGAGGCAGATCCATAGAAGGTTAGTAAAGAAACAATTATATAATTGAAACCAAGATTCTACTATTATGCATTCGTTTGGAATTCAAACGTTATAATATCCATATAAGCAGCTTTCAGTTTAATTTGAATTATCATTTTGAAAAACGGGTAATTTTTAGTTTCTTACTTCGCTCAGATTTTTCACATTGAAAAAATAAAATTTAGAAATAAAATGAATAACATCATGAATTACAAAAAATCATTGAGATCAATTTCATCTCGTGAAAAGCTGAGATGATGTGGATTGAATCTAAATAGTCACATTTTTTTCATTGTAAGTTTTTCGTTATTCATGTAATGTGCCTGTGATTTTATGTAAAACTTCTAGAAGATTTTAGAATGATCTGTGAATGAAATTTACTATTCAAAACAACCTAATATGGTCATGATTAATCAGTCAATTAGAAATTTTCATATGTGATACCATGGAATTCATAACTATCACTACATAGTATAAAACAAAGTCGCTTCCCTATGTATGCGTCGATCTTTAAAACTACGCAACGGATTTTGATGGGGGTATTCTCAATAGACAGAGTGACTCAAGAGGAAAGTATTTGTATATAACATGCATAATATAGTAGAAAAATACTGATAATTTCAGAGGTTTCTAATGTGATGTCGTAAATGAACACATATTTTGCGCTTAAAAACCCTGCAAACCCTGGCTGAACCCTACGAGATAGATAAAAAAATGTACTACAGCATTGTTTACTTGAATTGAAGGGGTTATATTTTTAGGAGTGATTAATTTTTGTATTAGAAGTATTTGTTTCGAAAGAATTTTTTTCTTTCGTGTAATTCAATGTTTATATGAAAGTAGCTCTTTCAGGAGGACTTTCTTTCAGTTTGTGTCTGAAAGTTACTTCTTTGCATGATCTACACATCCATGTATAGAGCTACTTATTTTGAAATTGATTACTTCCTTCCTTTCCTTGGAAGATTCCCCCGTCCTTGTTTTTTGTATCAAGGTGGAGTAGTAGAAAGCCAAAAACTTTCTTTCCCAGAATGTATTGTTTACCTTTTAAAAGGTCCACAAAAAAGTCCCCGATGGAATATCTCTATCTCTTTGGAATAATCCACAATAACCATTTTCTATCATAGAGAAATAATGGCTTATTTAATAAGCGATTTCAAGCAATAACGTATCAATTCTCATTCAATTAGGTACCTTAAATACATTTTGCATTCAATATAGATATATCGGGCCCTTCACAGCATGTACTTCAAATATATTTTTTTGAAGATATTACAGATTTAAAGTGCAGGAACATAACGGTTGCGGCGGTACCGGGGGGGAGGCGCTAGCGCGTGTCTTCAAATAGCGCGTCAAAGTCCACCCTATAGCACTTTATGGTTAGCAGCGATCGCACGCGATTATATGTTTATTTTGTATGATCATTGCACTCGTGCGGAGCCGGGGCAAATTGCTAGTTATTCATAAATATAATTTAACTGAAGCAACATTTATTCTTCCTCTGAATTGTTTGATGTATTCTCTCATTATAGTTACCGTTCATTAGTTTATTGTAATGAAAGTAGAATAACGAAAATGACGAATCATTTTGGTGAATTTTTTTTAAGTTATGGTTTTATTCAGTTCTGTATACTTACACTCCCTCGATCAATAAATTCTTTGACATCTATAAATTGTTTCTAAAGGAACTACACAAACTGCCCTGTTGAATGTCCTGAAGAATCATTTATCATAACTTATCATTTTTTTTTTGAAAAATTGGATATATTGAAAAAAAAAATGATTCTTATCATAATCGGCTTTGACTTTGATGTTTCTAAATTTGACTTTCAATTTATTACACTCAAATGATATTTTGTTATCGTACAAGTCATTAAATTTTTTGCGAAAAATGGCTTTCATGAATGAAGAAATAAGAGATATGATACAAATTTATTACAAATACAATAGAAACAGTATTAGGACATCGGAAATGTATTAAAACTTGTATCCTTGAAGACGACAACACATCGAACCATTTTTAAGTTTTTGGATAAAAATCTCACCGAGTTTGATTCGTTTGAAAAGCCAATGAAAAAATACAGAGACAGAATCAACAATCAAAATTTGATAAATGAGGTGTGAATGGGGTGAATTAGACATTGTTTCCTTTTCAATGAAAATGAAACTTTGAATAAATAACAATAATCAACTAAAATATAAAGACAACACAGCAAATGCTTAAAATGCTGGCCTTGTTCATGACAACACAACTGTGTCCTTCTTCGAATTGTATTCACTTCACGAATGATTTCCCCCTCCTCAATTTTCCGAACTCTCTAACAATCCTGTGTTGAAGATCTTCAATATTTTGATATTCCCTCTGACCATAAACTCTATTTTTCAGTGTACCCCATAAGAATGTATACATAACACATAATGGCCAGCCAGGTCTGGAGACCTGGCTGGCCATTATTCCCTAACCATTCATCATCAAGGTAGATATTCGTCTGGTAGTTGAAATCAGATGTTGTTATAGTTAGCCAAAGGTGGATAATCCAAATAGTCTTCGTTAAATAAATGAGAACCCAAATTTCTATCTTTGTAAATTCCTGCCCTAACGATAATACTAAATTGCACTTGAGGTCAAATTTCTCGGAACTGCCTGGGGTTGTTTTTGCTCTAAATGTGTGCGTTATTTCGGTTGAATATCCCACAATCCATAAAAAAGCTTTCATTTGTCCAAATTATATTTTCCAGGAAAACAGAAAAATCAGGTCTTCTAATTAGTCAATTACAAAATTCTAATCGCTTTTCCGGATCACCTGGATGCAATTTTTGAGATATGTGTATTTTGTAACATTTCAAACCGCCTTCTTTGAGATGTCTCCAAACACTTTTATGACAAAAATATTTATTTCGGAGGAAATTTGACGTTTAAATTTCCCCGAGTTCATGTTTATCTGCAAATTATTAATTTTTATTGAAAGGACACTATGTCTAACTTTCCTCATACATACTTAATTTATCAAATTTTCTTTAGTTTCTTGGTCCTTTTTGTCTCCGTATTTTTTCCTTGGCTTTTCAAATGAACCAAACTCGGTGAGATTTTGATCCAATAACGAACATAGTTCGATGTGGTTGTTGTCTTTCGGTATACAACTTCAAATAGATTTCCGATGTCCTAACACTGTATCTATCGTATTTGTAATAAATTAGTATCATATCTCTTTATTCTTCATGTCAAAATGTCATAAAGTGTAATAAATTGAAAGTCAAATTCAGAAACATCTAAGTCAAAGTTTATTAAGACAAGAATTAATTTTTTTCAATGTCTCAAATTTTTCGAAACGGAATAATAACTTATGAAACATCATTGAAAAGATAAAATCTGGCTCTTTTGAAAACAGAAAGAATTCAATGTAGCGCCCATGAGAAAAAACAGAGTTGATGATGGTGGTGGAAGAGGAAACGTCGGATAGCAGGGAAAAAGTAGCAATGCGAAAGAGCAATTTATTTTCGAATCCTTCGAAAAATAATGCCAGAAAAAAATAAAAACCATTATCAGAAATTACTGTTTTTTCCGGATATCTTCGGATATACTCGGAATTCCAGAACTTTTTCAACGACATATTTAACCATCTTCTTACCTCTCATAGTTTCCGAGATCACAATGGTGAGTGAGGATCGAATTTGAAATACCCTGTATATTGAATTCTTGTTTCCAAGTCGTTGATATTCAATAAAAAGAGGGTTGGATCTATGTAGAATACCAGCGTTGATAGTAAAAGTATTTGAGAGATATTCATCGACGGCCACTTGCAGATAACGTTCTTTCAGGAAGCTGAAGAACCATACACATATGATCCGACAAGTCATAGCATTGAAGTTTGGCCAGCAAACCTTCATTACATACATTTGCAAAGGCCTTAGAAATATCAAGCGCAACAGCTTTCGACTCTCCATGTTTCTCGATTGCGTCATTCCAAATATGGGTTGCATATTACGAGACTACGAAAGTAACCTTCAAGAGGTATCTTGCATAAATGTCTGTCGGACATAATTCAATATCCAGCGTGGTATCAGCCATACAAGTACTTGTTTTCTGGCAGGTATTTACCAGAACTTACGATGAAGGTAGTTAGGAGAAATGAATATTTCGAAATTTCTTCCTCGTCCCGCTTGGGGCGGGAAAGAAACGAGATGGGGCTTTTACCAGTTAACAATCTTCCTCTTAGACGAATTATTCATCTATACAATTGTGCCGCGTTGAAATCAATGCAGTCCCAGGCACTTTGCTGTTCAGGTCGGATCTTTCTTGCACTGATGAGACGTAATACTTCGAAAATGAAATGGGGGTGATCTACTAGAATAATTCCAGCATGGTCCTGCTGTTGGATGAACAACAAACATCTGCGAGACTAGGTTAGATTAGGTTGGGTGCAAAGAAAGTAGATCTATTCGACCCTCCACCACAACCCGCAAGGATTTATTGTGGCTCACACCTATTCACATTCGGCCAAATAAACCCAGCTTCTTAACGAAGCCGATTAGTTTGAACGGTGAGTGATCTTTCAGGTCGGATGGTTAGAATACGGCTCTGCCGAACTCTAAAGACCTGATTCGGTCCCCAGTGGGGCAGGGACAAAGTATATGCTCTGTTAATGAGGTAGTCGGATAGTCAGGTTGCAAAATTCCCACCTTGATACCCACGAAAACCTTCCTATATGATGGTTTTTGCACGTCAGCTACACCTGACGATGCCTTAGATTCAGCCGTGCAGGGATTTATACTGTGTTAATATTATAAATCCCCATAATAAACGATAATAAAAATTTGAAAAAGTATTTCACATTATTCAATGTCAAAAAGTTGGCATTTTGATGTTGAAGACTTCTTTCAAAATTGAAATTTCCAAATTGAATATTCTCACATAGCACAGGTATTCTGTTTTATTATTTATATATATATAATATATAAATATATATATATATATATATATATATATATATATATTATATATATATATTATATATATTATATATATTATATATATATATATATATATTATATATATATATATATATATATATATATATATATATATAATATATATATATATAATATATCACTTTGAATCACTTTGAAAATTTAATGGAGGGCATATTCGGACATTCTCTAGCCAACTAAAATATTTTCGATAATGCGGTGTTGCCGCTTCTATTAGAAAGCAGTAGCAACTTTGATTTTTCAAATGGAACACTCTGTATATAATATTATTTTTGGAATCTCCATCAATTGCCCGACAACTTTTCTTGATATTTCCCTATACCTATCTGTTACCGTTTTCGAAATAAAAATTAATTTCAATTTTTTTCTTCGAAAATCATGACTTCTAAAAATGCCGATATCGTTTAGTTAAGAAGTACTATGATATCGAAATTTGGTTTGGAGTTAGGTGATACTTGGACACTTCCCACACGTCAGCCTAATCTCCGTTACTTCAATACAGGGTGGTAAAAAAATACAGTTTTTTCGTTTGCTTGAAAAAGTTGCTGAAATTTGATTATTTTAAATGGAACACCCTGTATATTATTGAAAATTCGGAAAGCTGCTGAAATTTGCTTTCTTTCTATGTATATCATACCTATACCTAACTAGTCAAGTTTCGGACTAATGAACATTTATTTGTGAAAATGTCCCTTCAGAATGGTGTTTCCATTCGGTATTTGGTAAGCAGGCCATGATTACTATTTGACAGTAGCGTTGTGACATTCTCCTAATAATATCGACATTTTCGTCACTTCAGAAGTTGCAAATACCTTCAAAACGATGGAACAAAACTATTCAAACGAAGTTCTTATGAATTTGTTTATTATTTTTGGACAGTGTGACAAAATTATCAGCAGAACATGTAGAAAGTTCAATGAAATGTATCCGAATCTACTGCCAATGAACCTCAAGAAATTTATACGAATTCAGAACAATTTCAATATGTTTGGATAAACTTTAAAAAAGCACCAAGAAACTTGAAATTGGAAATATTGATATGAATAAATATAAAAAAGTAAAACAATCATGTGGAATATTTCAAAATATGTTCGAATCGCTGGCCGTTCACTTCCAAGCACTTTAAAATGCGGGTGTTGACTGCTTTCGTGGTGGCAGATCTGATTTCATTGGGATCCAAATCTTCAAATGTTTGGGCAATCCTTTCTAACAATTCATCTTTCGAACGCACGGGTATTTTGTAAACTTTTTCTTAAAACATTCCCCACAAATAAAAATCTAATGGATTAAGATCGGGTGATCTCGCTGGCCAATTCCATGGTCCCAAGCGCCTCATCCACCGATCGTCAAATAGTCTATCCAGTTCTGCGCTCACTTCTCTTGTGCAATGTGCAGGAGCTCCGTCTAGTTGGTACCAACAGTTTCGATAATCTTCGAGTGGCAGATTATCCACGAAACTGTCTACAGTATTCTCCAAAATATTCAGGTAGCTTCTGGATGTTAATGACTCCTCGTATATCACGTACCTCAATTTGTTGTCCATCAACATGCAGAAGACATTAAAACTAAATTTTTCTTGAAATCCGGCTTCTTTTGTGACGTGAGGATTTTCACTGGACCAATAATGACGATTTTTTCTATTGAAAATCCCTTCTCTCGAAAATTTCGATTCATCAGCCTAAATAATTTTATTTAAAAAAAGTGGATCTTCTTGAATGCGTGTCAACAACATTTCACAAAATTCTACTCTCTGTTGAGGATCTTGAGGCTTCATTGCTTGAATTTTGGTGAATTTATAATCATGCATTTTATGTCTTCGCAAGATTCTTTGAACCGATGAATATTTTATACCCAAATCTTCTTCAGCACTTCTTATCGATGACTCGGGAAATGCGTGAAAATATGCTAAGACATTAATCTGGTTGTCTTCGAAAGTTACGGGTCGAGGCAAGTTTCTTGGTGCTTTCAAAGTTGATCCAAATGCATTGAAATTGTTCTGAATTCGTATAAATTTCTTGAGGTTCATTGGCGGTAGATTCGGATACATTTCATTGAACTTTCTACATGTTCTGCTGATAATTTTGTCACACTGTCCAAAAATAATAAAAAATTCATAAGAACTTCAATTGAATAGTTTTGTTCCATCGTTTTGAAGGTATTTGCAACTTCTGAAGTGACGAAAATGTCGATATTATTAGGAGAATGTCACAACGCTACTGTCAAATAGTAATCATGGCCTGCTTACCAAATACCGAATGGAAATACCATTCTGAAGGGACATTTTCGCAAATAAATGTTCATAAGTCCGAAACTTGAATAGTTAGGTATAGGTATGATATACATAGAAAGAAAGCAAATTTCAGCAGCTTTCCGAATTTTCAATAATATACAGGGTGTTCCATTTAAAATAATCAAATTTCAGCAACTTTTTCAAGCAAACGAAATAACTGTATTTTTTTACCACCCTGTATTGAAGTAACGGAGATTAGGCTGACGTGTGGGAAGTGTCCAAGTATCACCTAACTCCAAACCAAATTTCGATATCATAGTACTTCTTAACTAAAAGATATCGGCATTTTTAGAAGTCATGATTTTCGAAGAAAAAAATTGAAATTAATTTTTATTTCGAAAACGGTAACAGATAGGTATAGGGAAATATCAAGAAAAGTTGTCAGGCAATTGTTGGAGATTCCAAAAATAATATTATATACAGAGTGTTTCATTTGAAAAATCAAAGTTGCTACTGCTTTCTAATAGAAGCGGCAACACCGCATTGTCGAAAATATTTTAGTTGGCTAGAGAATGTCCGAATATGCCCTCCATTAAATTTTCAAAGTGATCCGTTGTCTGGTTCACCAGAAACGTTTAATGTGCCATCCACCGTGAATCAGCCTGTATATATATTCACAAATTGTTTAATTTTTGATTTATATCATGCACACTCGACACTCGATAAAATCAACTGAAACCACAAATGTGCGGTTGGCTTCTGTTGTTGACTTCGTGTGCGTATGTGTTGTTTCCTGCTTTCGGCAAACAAGTGTTGCCCATCTTTACACTTGGCTGCACCGCGCTGATGAGGCCAATAGCCAGAAACACGTGTTCGCGGTTTGCCCCTCTTTTTTGGAGTGTTGTGTCCACGAATTGTTTCATTTTTGATTATTATATATATATATATATATATATATATATATATATATATATATATATATATATATATATATATATATATATATATTAGTTTATTATCATTATCAAGGAAGAGCTACAAAAAATAGCAATAATTTAAATTTTGTTACAAAAAAGGCTCAACTTACTGTTGGTGAGGATGGCCGTGTCAAAAAGAATGTTACATTAAATAGTTGAAACATGTCAATAAAATAAAACAAGTTACCAGAATAAAAGAAAGTTTTGACTCCTCAATGATACAAGGAAGATTACTTAAATTTACATAATAAAATCGTTATGGTTTGAAAATTATAATTTACTAGTAAAAGCCATGTGGCTACAGACCACAGAGAGAGATAAAAACGATTGACACTGACAGCTGTTCTATGATTCAATTTGAACGATATTTTGATGTACATCCTTGATTCTATTTCTCATATCCTCCTTTGTAGATGGAGGTACTCTCTCTATAAAACTTATCTTCAACGTAGCCCCTCATGAAAAAATCATTTTTGTAAAATCTGGTGAGCGAGGTAGCCATTTGGGAATGCATTGTCTGAATAATTATTAACAGGAACAGTGTGGTAACCAAATGCTCCGTCGTGTAAATACCACATTCTTCGTTTCATTCGATAAACACGCAGTTTTAGTCGAAATAAAATTAAATTGAAAGAGTCACAAAATCTGTCAAGGGCTGAGTCATATCGACAAAAATTGTAGGAGTTGTTTATTCTTTTTAGCAGAGACGAAAATGCGTTGAGTTTATCGGGAATGGAAAAGGTTTGGAAATTGGAGAAATGAAATCCGCAGACTGTCTCATACTGGGCGGCGAAGATATATTGAACACAATTTCTACCTAGGCAACGGTGAAAGCTACGATTTTGGGTAAAGTAGACAAAATTGTACTTTTTACAATGCAATGAAATTAATTATAGCAATCCAGTGTATCGTGAGCTGTTCTCGAAATAATAAAAAAAAATTAAATTGTCGATATAAAAAATTATAAATAGATAACTACTATTCTGATCTTTTCCTTATTGATTTCAATTCAAGTGCCACCGCTAGACAGCTGTTTCAGCCTATTGGGCATTGTCAGTACTGGGCAGGTAGTCCTCGATTGAAGACAAAATGTGACCCCCCCTCATGCCCTCTTCCGGGTTGAGTGTCCTGAGATAAAATCTTCCCCACACGGTTACTGCGGGCAGAACAACCCATCCCGTCTAGCCACCCCCACTCTTATGAGTGGACTTTTTACTTTCTGATCTATCAATTTATCGAATCATAACTTTACTTGAATGTGATTTGCTGAATGTACTGCGTCTTTATGTCGCTGCGCACTGGCAGTGCAGGCCTACAGGATGATTGGGAGTAGTACGGTCTTGATTAGCAGCAATTTTATGTGGAGTCCCATGTTGCTTCTGTGACCTATAATCGAATGTAGATTTTGTCGGGCGGCTCTTGCCAGTCCTAGTCTCTACCCTACGTGGACCCTGAACGTTAGTCTCATGTGGAGAGTGACTCCCAGGTATTTCGCTTCGTTGGTCCTCGGAATCTCTTGTACGTTGAATGTGACGTTTCCGTCCGGGTGTACCATCCTCTGGGTGAAAAGTATTGCCTGACTCTTGTCACGGTTCATGCTGATTTTCCAAAGGTTGACCCATTCCTCTAATCTGTCCGTCTGTTGTTGCAAGTATCTGGGAACTTGCGCATGGCTAGTTGATCTCGCCAGTAGAGCTGTGTCGTCCGGGTAGAGTGCCAACTTGTTAGAATTGTTCTCAGTTTTGGGCGTGTCTGCTCTGTATGCCGAGTAGAGGCGTGGCGAAAGGACTGCACCTAGTGGGACCCCTGATTCCAGTAATCGCACGGTGAAGGGTTCTTGTCCTACTCTGCAGCGGTATCACCGATCAGCTAGAAAGGATTTGATTATTCATTTCATTTGTTTTGAGTAGCCAAAATTGCTCATTTTGGCTTGTAATCCGGGGTGCCAAACTCTGTCGAACGCCATGGAGACGTCTAGAAATATCGCTCTGGTGTGGTATCCTTTACATGGGTTGAAACCTTCTGTCGCATAGTCTACTACCCTCAGGACTTGCAGCTCTGTCAAGTGTTCGGATCTGAAGCCGATCTGTTCATCTGGTAAGATTCCCAGTTCGCTGGTTTGGTCTTCCAGTCTTTTCAAGATAACTCGTTCTGCCACTTTGCTTATTGAAGGAGCTGAGCTTCTTGCCCTATGAATATTAGAAAATATGTGGTTCTTCTTTGGCTTCGGGATGTGAATGACCGTTGCCTTCTTGAACGGGTACGGAAAATGTTGTAGTCTGAGTATAGCGTTAATGATATTCGTCATTGCCACTATATCCTTCTTTGGCAGGGCTTTCAGTGCCCTGTTTGGAATCTGGTCCGGGCCGTGGGCTTTCCGAGTGGCTAGGTACCTCAAGATGCCCTTCACATCTTCGGGTGATGTCGGTGTTAGCGGTTGCGTGTTGTCCCTTCGTTGCCATCTTATCCTTCGTACCGTCTCCTCGGCCTTGTTCTCGATAGGCGGACATGGTGTTCGGTGTCCCTTCCTAAAAACTTTCTGCAATTTCCATGCATGGTCTTTGGTGTTGAGTTCTTCGGGTTGTCTATTTTCGTTTTTGAATTGCACGCAGCTTTTGCTGCAGGATTCTGCCGGCTCTGTGCATACTCCTTCTCTTCAGGAGTCTTCTGATTCTGATGAATTCTATTACTTCCCGTCAAATGTGGTCCTGCAAATTGAAGCGCGCGGCAGGGACTTTCCGCGCGCGCTTCTCTCTATTGTTTGGATGATCGCCTGTTGTAGCTGCGTTCTCTAGATCAGTCATTGTTTCAATGCGAGGGATGTCTCCTATCGCATCGTGAACGGTGCGCTGGAATCTACTCTAGTCGATGATTCTCTTTGTAGGATTATCTGGTTCCTCTCCGCCTATTGTGAGTAGAACGGTGGTCTGACGATCCTTCGTCTAGTACTTTCATCTCCGATGTAGAAATATTTTGCACTATGGCGATGTCTAGTGTGTCTTCTCGCGGGTAGTGCGTTGGGGCTTCGGGAGCGACTACCGCGTTGTCCTCGAATTCTTCTAGCTGCCTGGCTAGTTCTCTACCTCTTTATTTTCCTTTTCTGCAGTTCCAGTCGCGTGACTTATCGTTGAAGTCGCCTAACTCGCCGAACTTCACGAAACGCGCAGTTGTCCAAAATATTGGCATCGGTGGCACTTGTTTATTCGTTGCGGCTCCGCCTGCACAATCAGGTTTACCCACGTTTTTAGTGTGAATATTTTTTCTTGGTTTTTGGGTACCTTGACCAAGAACAGCGATAGTATTTGTCCCGAACGTCTGGATATCATCCTGTGACATTCCAGGACCTCGTAGCCCTGTTTTTCTAGGTCGGCTGAAACGTCTCTTTCATCTGCATTTTCCGATATTCCTCTAATGACTACATGAAGTGGGATCTCTTTTTCAATTGTATACGTATGGCAGTCCAGCCTGAATTCTTCCATACATTTGTTAGTTCTCCTCCACTCGACCATCCTTGGTAAGTCTCGGTAAGACATTGTTCCACCGTTTTGCATCGTGCATGACGATTGGTGGCGGTTTGCTGGGAACGATGGTCGTGTTCAAATTTGCATTCAAATTCGTGTGGTTGGCACCACTTCTTCATTGTTTGATGGGTTCATTTTGGTGTTTTTCGCAGGGTGTACCTCTTCTTTAGGGGTTCTTTCATCTATGGATGCCGTTTTCTGTGTGTCCATGTCCACGTGGTTGTCTTTTTTGGCTCGTTCTTGGTTTTGTTCAGCCGCGATGCGTCTTCTGATGCAGCGGTTTGGTTTCACGACCTTTGTGAAACCGTCATCCGACTCTGATTCGGAAATGACTTCTTTGTCGCGTGGCCTCTTGGTTTGTCGCTTGTCTTTCTTTGTCGTTGCACGTTTCTGCGCTTACCTTGTTTACTTCCTTTTCAGGAAGTTTTTTGTTTGTACTGGCCTTCTGGCTCCTTTCTTCAGGGAGTGTTTTCTTATTGACTTTTTTATTCTCTTCTTCAGGGAGTTTTTGGCCATGGCTTTTTTTTGTTGTTTCTACGGCTTCTGCAGGCGGATTATCCTGCTTTTCCTTCGATTTCAGCTGTGTTTCAAGCTGTTGAAGCCGGTCTGTGAGAGCTCTCAGGTCTCTCACTAGTTTTGAGATTTGTTTGTCCTGCTCCCCTTCTTTTTTTTTAATTTGTGGTTTTCCTCCGTGTGTCTCTCAATTTGTTGGTCCATTTCTTCAATGGTACTCAGGAGTGTTCCTGAAAAGAATATAAATCTGAAAAATCAGAAGATTTTTGTGTGCGTTACACACAAATAGTGTTGATAAGATCTACTTTCTTCTATTTCACAATTTTCACTTCTTTCAGGTTATCTTTTCGGATAACGTGAGCTTTCGTTTACTGAACACCTTTGTACTCTTCGGTGTCTCGCTACGAACTCTGACAAAATGTGAATAACCAAGAAATGTACTCGATAAAAATAACTGCGTAAACGCAAGCGAGACATAAGTAGAACCACCTATTGGTGCCAAGTTTTTATGTCAGTGTTGATGGTTTGACCAATCAACCGACAACTGCGGTAGCAGAAAATTGGGAAGCTATCCTGGAATGCCATCGGATTCGAATCCACATATTTCTAGAAATGATAGGTTTAATGCAGTGGAACTGCTGAAAAATAATTCTATGAAAATCAAAAGATAAATTTTAAAAAAATCGGGGTTATATGGACTCAGAGTTATATAAAAAATTATGATCAGACTAATATTCAACTACATTTTAAAATATCCTCGTAACAAACCGGTGACATTAAGTGCATATTCTCTTATTATTGAGTGAATTAATGTGTATCTCTTCATGCATTTGATTTGATCATGATATGTTTTTTTCAGGTATACGTTTCAGTTGATAATCATGTTTTTCTGGTTCTACCCACTGAAGATATGTACCGGATTGGACTGCGAAGAGTTTGCTGCAACTGAACAACGTAGAAATGTTTATGATTATGAATATTACAACTCTTTTTCATATCCACCCAGAGTAATAAATATAACAGTAGAATGCTCAAGAGTCACATTCCCATTACCACGTAGAGTTCCCAAATATGATTGTGATGATTGTCCTCTTGTTCTGAAAATAGTATTTTCGAATATTCCTGTAATTCCTTCGGCAGCATTTTCGAATTATCCTTCAACATCAATTCTTCATATGGAAAGACTTCATATAGAAAACCTGTTACCAGGTGCTTTCAACACTTTATATTCCCTCAAAGAAGTGTACCTTGGGGAAAATAACATAATTGAGTTGAACCCGGAATTTTTAACTCCCTGTCGTTACTTGAAATTTTGGATGTATCAAAAAATAAACTGAAAGTTCTGGGACCTAGTTGTTTAACTGGAACAGTCAATTTGAAATCACTGAATTTATCTGTCAATTCCTTGATGAATTTTGATGAACTGGTTCTGGACAAGAATATCGTTGAACTCAAACATATAGATTTGAGTTTCAACGAAATAACAGAAATCAATATTGAAAGTATTCGACATAAAATTGTTAATATAGATTTGAGTTGGAACAAAATCACTAAAATCGACTTTTGTATCGCAGAATTTGAGAGTATAAGTATCAGCAGAAATCGGTTGAAGTCACTGGGAAAAAATAATTGTTCAAATTCCTCCTCCAGAGTTATTTATTGTGATTTGAGTTATAATCTCATTTCTGATTTGTTTCCATATACTTTTGAATACGTAAATAAACTCAAGATATTGAATTTGGAACATAACAATATATCTTCTCTCCCGATCGGAATATTTTCACATATGCCTGATCTCATAAAATTGAATCTATCCAATAACAACCTGAAACAGTTTCATCACGGAACTTTCGAAAACTTACAGAATCTACAAATCTTAGACATATCAAATAACAAAATCACAGACGTAAAAAGGTACTTGCATTCTTTGACGAATATGACTGAGTTGTATATTCAACAAAATAAATTATTTCATTTGGATTCAGAACAAATAATCGCAGACTCACCGCATGTATCAAAAATATCTCTGGGTGGCAATAACTTCACCTGTGACGATCTCATTGAAATAATACATTACTTCAGAAGTAAAAGTGTTATTGTTGCATATGGAAGCATCAGAAACTCTTCCAACATCCAAGGTATTTCTTGTTTTGATAACTCGAATTTTCCTCCAGAGTTTTCACAAAACTCTGGTTCAAATATAGAAAAAAATTTATTGAATAAAGTCCTGCCAAATGAAGATCATAAAAGAACTATCATGTACGATTACTTTAATGAAGGTTTCAAGAACAGTAATTTTTACAGGTATTTAGAGTCCATGAAAGAACAGAAATTACTGAAATTCAGTGATTCAGAAATCTATTCTTTTTTCAACAAAGACTTCGAAAACTCCAAGTTTTACAGATATCTTGAAAACATGAAAAATTTTGAGAATTTCACTGTTGAACTTGAAGGTGTTTATAATTACTTCGATAAAGACTTCAAAAATAGTGGTTTTGTTAAATATCTGGAGAACCTAAAACCAGATAATAATATGTCGGATGGAGAGATTTCAGATAATGTGATGAAATGGAAATACTGTGAAGATTTACTGAAAAAAAAGTCACAGGAATACCTACTGGGTATCGAAGTAAACCGGTTAATTTTTAACCGGTCAAAATATATTTATGACGAGGAAATTGATCCGAATGACGGGAAGATAGAAGTCATAAAAATGTTGTTAATAATAATGGTGGTCATTCTGATAGTAATAGCAATTAGTTTGATCAATTTGACGTATTTTGTCTTCGTTGCATCGAATAAAAGAAAAACCACTAAAGAACAAGTTGAACTTCTCAATGCCTAATAGTTAAAATGTTATTTGGTTGCCTTATATATTCAGAGAGAATGAATCTTAAAAACATGTATGCCTACAAAAACTGGTTGAAAAAGAGTCTTGAGAACCTAAATCAAATTCAGTACAACATATATATTTCTTTACAAAGAGTTTCTGACATCATGAGTTATTACCATTTATCATTCCGAATTTCAAATTTGTTATGATGACGTTTTCAGAAGGAACTAGGTCCCTAAGAGAATTTCATTTATAGTATTTGATTTGTTTTGTTATATTGCTTTGTGTAGCGTTCCTGTGAATGATATGTTATTCAATTGAATATTCACAATATTCATGTGCTTGAAAATAGTTTTTCCGGATGGACGTTTTCTACAATTTGTATCTTATATAATTTGCGAACCATTTTTGTGAAAAGTATATGATGAAGTTTAAAATAAATTGAACTGAACATTTATCGTTATTGAATGGATAGATTTATACCTGTTTCCTGTAACTTTAATTATATAGCATTGCCGGCTCAGTTGCGACAAATGTGCCACTTTATGACAGAGTATCAATTTTCAAAGAAACATCGTTGATTCGTTTCAATTTCATTTCTCCATGAATACATTTTTCAATTGAGCAAAAAAAACTTTGGAAAGAAATTACAATAAAATGAAAATTGAGCAAAAAACCCTGAAAAAAAATTACAGTTAAATGAAAATCAAGCAAAAAATTGAAAATTGAACAATTGAAATGAAATAAAAACTAAAAAAAATTAAGAGATTTCAAGCCAAGTTACTTCACGACATTTCGATTGTTAGTACCTATGCACAATCGTCTTTGGGTGATAACTAGACTTATTCCTCTGCGAAATGACTATTTATAAGTCATTCGAGTGCTTTTACCCATTTCCTCTTTTCTCTCCGACTCATCGGTTTAGCGGGAGATGATCGCTTGGCGGGAGTTGACCGATGTCCGCTTCATTATTTGTTTCCATACGTTGCGTATCTCTACGCCAGCTTGGTTGAATGCGTCATTGGACAACATGTATGCAGCTTCTTTGAATTTTCTCCTGAAGCAGTGTTCCCCCCTGTGGATTATCTCAGTATGGGAACACATGATTTTTTATTGATGGGTCTGAACATGATCTGCTATTCCCTATTTGCTGGTTTCTCCTCGCTGTGTGTGTTTCTTGTGCTCGGCAATTCGGACTTTCAATGGCCTCTCAGTTTCACCGATGTAGGATTTGCCTTACTCACAAGATATCCGGTAAATTCAATTCTTAAAATCGCAGTCGGCGTTTGATGGCCCAGTTTTCATGAGGGTGCTACAGATGGTGTTCACGGATCCGAAGCAGGTTCTGATGTTGTACTTGGACCCAATTTTTCATATCCTTTCCCACAATCCTCTGATGGAGAAAAGTGCAATCACTGGTTCCATGGGAGGCTCTTGCTGTCTTTAAGACATTCTGTTCCACCATCACTTTGGAGTAACCATTTCGTTGAAGAAGTTTTTTAATGATGGCTAGTTCCATCTCGAGTCCTCCTATCAGTCATCACCCAAAGACGATAGTGGATACTAAAAATCGAAACGCCGTGAAGTAACTTATCTTGAAATTTCCCAATCTTTTAAATTTTTATTTCGTTTTAATTGTTCAATCTTCAATTTTTGCTTGATTTTTATTTTATTGTAAATTCTTTTCAGGGTTTTTTCTGCTCAATAAAATTATTATCTTGAGCTATTCTTTTTGATTTTCATCTCAATATGTTATTTCAGAGATTTCAAATCATACTATATTAGACAATGAAAGTCCAAACTGATGAAATTGACCGGTAATGTTATTGCGTTTGAATAAAAATCCTTAAATGAATTTATCCAACTTGTCAGTATCACTTCTCGTCATAAATTTTCCTACGTACTCAATAAATACTTTCATATGAAAATTATACCTACTTCCTTTGGATGTCGTTTCGGGAACCATTTCAGAATAACTTGTATCTACTGTATCAAACATGTTGTGGAAAATACTTCAATAGAACAAATTCCCAACTACGAAATATTTGGATTTTTCTAAAATGATTTCGTGGGCAGAAGTGGAGGTTGATTTTTCTCGACAAAACATTTTTATACATAGGTCTTATTCAATATGCTGAAATAAATACATTCACAGAAGATAATTTCTTCCACGAACAAATTTTGGTACTGAGATATCGATTCATTTGGAAAATTCATGTAAACGGAACGAAATATATTACTAATGATAATGATAATAATAATTAGCGAGAAACCTTCTCGCTTCTTCCAAGAGTCTCCACGTGTGAATAATCCACGATGGACAATCCACCGACCGCTGTTCAGGTGGAATCCTTCTGGAAAGATATCTATGAAAACCCGCAGCCACTCAACTTAGACACTCCAGCCCTAGCGCAGTTCGAAGCTTTCAACAGAGAGCTTCGACAGCCTGAGCTCAATGAACTACACAACTCGATAACACAGGATGACGTTCGAAGAGCTCTTGTGGCTTCCAAGAACTTTGCTGCTGTAGGCCCAGATGGGCTGAACACTTATTGGTGGAAAAAACTACCATGCACCCACCGCCATCTGGTCAGAGTTTTCAACTCATGGCTGGACGGTGAGCAGCCGATTCCGTATTGGTTTGTCGAGGGGCGGACCGTTCTTATGCTCAAAAGCAAAGATGATGATGAAAATTGGAAGCGCGAAAGTGATATATTAATAATAATGAATCAGATTTAGGAAAAAATATAACAACCCAACAGTTCAACCTGCGATCCCTCAATGTGTACGCGATGTAATCATTAAAATACATACATATACATAAAATACATCATTAAAAGAAAAAACATGGCGATTCCTAAGATTTACAGACCGATAACATGCTTGAATTCGTGTTATAAGTTGTTTACAAGCATCTTATACACACGACTACTCACCGCAGTTGACCAAGTGTTCGAACGGATGTATGAGCAGAGAGGGTCGAAGAGAGGAGTCGTTGGACGTAAACAGAATCTGCTCATCGATAGATGTGCAACGCAGGACTCGATTCCATATAAGCGTAACCTCTCTATGGCCTGGATCAATTACCGTAAGGCATTTGATACAATTTCGCATAAGCTCATCTTGCATTTGCTCAGATGCCTTGCGGTACCCGACAAAATAGTGAGATGCATTGAACAATCGATACAACTTCTCGCTTCACCATAACATCTGGTCAAGCAAGAGTCCAAACAGGGTAGGTCACTTTCAGAAGGGGTGTATTTCAGGGTGATTCCCTCAGTCCCTTTCTCTTCTGCATCTCATTATTGCCATTATCCGTTGCGCTCAAAAATACTCGAGGGAATACTCCCGGAAACTGGAGACACAAGGTCATCGATTTGTTTTATATGGATGAGTATACGTATGCTATCGGTATGAAATTCGAGATAGACAAATGTGCAATGGTCCATCTCAAAAGATGACGAGAGGATGTGTAGCTCGTATATGGAAGCATCCTTCACCATCTAGATGCCGGAGAGACAGACGTATACTTACCTCGGGGTGGAACAACGCCTCTCACAAGAAGTGATAGCAGTGAAAAACTCTCTTCACGGCAAGTATCAGCACAAACTTTGACAGATCTGGTCATCGGAACTGTCGGGGAGGAACAAAGTTGCTGCAACAAATATGCTTGCCGTTCCAATCTTACTCTACTCATTTGGAGTAATGGAGTGGACTCGGGAGGAACTGTATCAACTCTACGTAAAGACTCAAAAAATGATGCACCTCTATAGGAGTTTGCATCCCAAATCGTCCGTTCCACGGTTGTACTTTCCCCGGCAACAGAGAGGCCGTGGACTTTTTTGTGTCTACAAGACAGAATTGTACTGGATACAGCCTGTTAAGTCGTCAGGAGTTCGGATCCCCTTCTCTGTATGGTCCGTGACCATGAGAAAGCAGGAATTGGAGCATGTCTCTTCAGGGCAGCTGCCCGAGCAGCTGATGAACTCGGTATAGTTTGTGACACTGAACGAGGTGACCACAACTCTATAACCAAGTTGGAACCCGTTCAGCGAAGAGCTCAAATAAAAGCCGCAGAGATCACCTTACTTCTGCGGAAGCACATGGATAAGCCAATGCATGGGGTCTTCTTCAATAACATTGGAGACTTTGGCTTATCAAAGCGCCTGACGTTCGCTTTTCTCAGGTCGAGTGGACCGAAGTCGGAAACTGAGGGGTTCATCATGACTTGCCAGGATGGTGTCTTCAACACCTCAGTCTACCGCAGTCGCGTGATGGGTATAGAGGTTCCTGACACAAGGTGCAGGGCCTGTCGCGAGGCGCCCGAAACCCTCATGTACTTGCTATCAGCATGTCCAGCATATTTGGTCTAGGCCTATATCCATCGACATAACGCGGCCCTATTAGTACTATATTACCATCGACGGCACTCTTACGGTATTAACGAGACACCGGTGTTGCCCCACGTTCCAGGGGATATTGAATCCGTTGTGGGGAACGAGAAGTGCCGAGATTATTTTGAAACTATTCGTTTTCCACCCTCAGGTTCATACAAGCTAATAAGCCTGATGTAGTCCTTCTCTAGCACCAGAGCAAAACGATATTTGTCGTGGAGTTTTCAGCATCTGGTGAGACAAATATCGCCAGAAAAGAGGGGGAAAAACGGATAAAATATCGAAATTTTCTCTTCGAACTCCGCAGACTCTATCCAGATCACTCTGTCTAGATGGTTGTTCTGATTATTGGAGTCCTTGGTGGAATGATGCTCTCTCTACTCTCGAATCTTAAAATCATACCGGCTTGCCGCACTAAGGCAGAAATCTTAGCCGCACAGATGCAGAAGGCTATTATTCTGGGCTCACTGCGCTTGCTCAGGGCACATGATTCTCAAACCCAATGATCACTTTCCCCACGGTGTGGGGAGTGGTCATTGGTTGATAATGCTGGCGCGCCCTCCGGAATGTATCGGGGCTTCAGGTGATAGGGCCTGAGCAGCGCACGCTACGATGATAATAATAATGAAATTAATATTTTATTGATCCATAATAATGACTCTAAAAGAAGCAATCGGACAAGTCAGTACATATCAGATACATATAATTAATACAACTATAAAACAGACACATTCATATAACAAGAGTTATTGAAACAAGTGAACAAAGCAGCAAAGATGAAAAATAATACATAACATTTTTTGCTGATATAGATAAGAAAAAAAACTCATCGATTGTATAGGGGCTAATTTCAAAAAGTAGTTTTTTTTATTTTATGTTTGAATAGTCAGCCGCAAAATCTCAAACGCCTTCAGACGTAAAGATAAATGTGTTTTGGGTATGTAGAAATTTGTTTTGATCCATATTCATGGAAAGATTGGTTTTGTTTGAAAAATTCTTTATTTTTATGGATGTACAACAAAACTTCCAGAATGTAGAGAACAGGTAGAGGCAAAATTTTCAATGTTTTAAATGAGGTTCTAGGCGATGATGTTTGTGATGCGTTCGCAATGGTTCTGATAATTCTCTTTTCTGTTACAAAACATTGTGTGCAGGTGGAGAATTTCCCCAAACAATAATCCCATAGTTAATTCTTGATTCTATCTGTCCGTGGTAGTATAAAAGAATTCTTTTCAGGTTTCTTAACACATAACACTGCTTATTGAGTATTTCAGTGAGATTATCGCAATGCTGACGGAAATTGAGATTGCTGTCTAGAAAGAGCCCTAAAATGTTATACTGTCAACCCTTTCTATTTCAACACCGGCTATTCAATATTAATGTCTACCGTGTTAATATTTTGGGCAGTATGAAAAGCTACTGTTTTCGACAATATTTAAGGTGACTGAGTTATTAGAATACTTGTTTTCAATCACGTCAATATCAAGTCTCTGAGTTAATTCAAGGCTGGTCATGTATCTGAACACCATTTTGGGAGGCGTTAGTTCAAATTCATGGCTGGTATCTGCATCAGATGTAAAGATATAATTTTTTTAGTGAATTTTTCTTAATGATTGTCTGCTTATAGTACACAAAAATAGAAAGATTCGAATCGACACTTGAATATCTCGTAAACGATGAGAGATAAAAAGTAAGTTAAATCGTGACAAAGTTGTCTATTTTTGGATTCAATTTTTGTTTCCGGAAACATACATCTACACTACACTGCACCGTAACAACATTTACTTGACTATCAGAATATCGTAATGAAAATTTTATATAGGATGTTTCTCGCCTTGGGGCATCCTCGATTTTGAAATTTTATATATAAACTTATATTTGTGTAACAATTTTTCAAACCAATTCCAATTAACCCATATTAAATTCAGCTTCTCCACTATAAAGTACGAGTAAGTACAGTTTCATTTCATAAAAATTCATGAGTATTCAGCGAGTTACCTGTTACCTGTCAAAGCCACGATGATCCAAACATCTTAGAATAATGAAGGAATATCACGGGCTCTTAGATTATTACGAAAATGCAGATGCCAAAATATTAAGTTAGAAGGAACTTTTTTTGTAATTCATTCAATTTCCAATAGTTTGAATTTTGAGTGGTTTGAAAAAAATATATTCAAGATATAGGAGACTTGAACCCAAGAACACACAACACTAAGGTCCAATGTTCTAACAACTACTCCAAGAAAAAGTTTTGTTATTTAGTGACGAACTTTCGAAAAACGTTAATTTTTTTCGCCACATTACAAATTTCTAGTAGGATACACTAGTTTTCACTTGACTGGTTAATATTGTATTACTGATTTACGTTACAAACTATATATTTATAAAGTTATGAATTATGATATGTGATTGGCATCGAAGTTAGTGAGTTTTGAATTTGATCAACTGTTGTTTACACTTTCTTCAATAGCTATATTTAAAAAATCCTGAGTCTGAAAAATACAGTAATTTTTCCCATAATTCCATACTAAGTAATATATCTCATAAATAAATATAATTTCCTTCAGAATAGAATATGAAATTTTTTCATAAAATGGTTTTTTGTCTTATAATGATTCTACCAGACATGTAATGAGGTATTATGAAAAAATGAAGTGAACAGTTGATTAAATATAAACTTGATTATAGAGAGGAAGCAGATTTGTGTTGGTTTATAAAATATTTATAATCACCCACGTATGGATACTATCGTCAACTGGACTGGGATTCAATGACGATAGTGTTTTAATTTCTGCTTAAAATAATCATTCATTCACATATTCTGAGTCAACATTTATGACAAACGGATAATTTCTAATCTGTTGATAAAAATGAAACTCATACACTCAGTTAAAGTTTGCCAAACTAACTTGGTAGTTACGTTTTCATACTAACATTTCAAACTAGTTATTTTCATGAAAATGGTGAAACGAATTCTCAAAAGGTAGGTGGTGAACTATTTTTAATTTTTTCTTTATGAATTCGAAAACATTTTAAAAATAATAAAAATTAAATACCATTCCACAAATGGAGCTTCAGAACTTAATGGAAATAAATTGAAACCAATTACCTTGAAAGATCATAAGAACTACAATGAAATCTTTGTTAAGTAACTTCAAATTACGCAGAGTACCTGCATTTCAAAAGTCAATATGAAATCTATAATAAGTATATTCCTCAAGCCCATGCTGAAATTTTGGGATGTTATCTTTTTGATTGCGTGAAAATGTATAAAGTAGAAAATAAGCCAAACGCTATTAGTTATAAATGGTGAACGTTAAAGAGATGTGTGACTTTTAAGAAATATGAAAACACAACTCGAGGGAGGGATGAATCTGTCAAAAATTCTTGCACAGCTTTTATAAATTTAGATACAATTAACGATTGGGAGTTGACCATACAACATACGAAAAAATGGGATGAACTGGATTAATGCTCATTTTCGGAAAGTAACCGCTGTATGTTACGATTAAGAATGTCTATACGACTTTCATGAAATTCGTTTTTTATATCAACAAAGTTCAATTTTTTCGTAGGTACAGTTGTTGCAAAGGATAGTGAACGTAAAATCAATCCCCTGCTCTCTTCCTATAATATGGTTGGTGATTTGATAATTCATAAAACTCAGTGTTTTCATCACTTTCTTATGAAATGGTGACTTTTGCATAAATTCGAAACATTTTGAGTAATGCAGATAGTGGAAACATAAAATAGAATTTGCCGAAGTTTCATAATCATAGGCCTATTACACCGCAATTTTTTTTCTGTGGAACAATTAAAAATCAGGTTTACAATACAACATCAACTACTCGTGAAGAACTAGAGCATTAAGTAAGGGTGGCATTGCAGAACATCACTATGGAACACCTAATCAATGTGATGTGTGTCACAATTGAAAAATAAATTGATGGATGTAGCCGTTACTACGTGGTAGGAGATCATAATGAAAAGAGAAATGAAAATTAAAAGTAAAAAACATAGAAATTTTCATTTCTTTTTTCGCAATTGAAAAAGTTTAACTTTGACGTGATCAAGGATTTGGAAACTTTATAACCTTAGTGGACTAATTTGTGACTTTCTTGCAATTATTGAGAAAAATATAGAAAATGAAGTGGAAGTGTGTGGCATCAAATTATTCGTAAGAAAATAATCTTTCACAGAAAGCCGACGAGTCACCACGTTTCCATTTGAAAATATCAAGGTAACTGGAAAAATTCATATTTGTGACTGTGAAATAATTCTTAAAACGACTGTGAAGTCATAAGTCTCAAAGTCGTAGTTTTCTCATATTTACTTGACCAACAAAAATGAAGCGATTTACACGATCCAGGGCATTCTAGATAAAAAATAAAAATGATACTATTAATCAAATATTGACAAGTGGAAGATTGTTGGATTCAGAATGTCATTATAGATCGAAATGAGTAAAAATATGTAGGATTGTCCCATTTAAAAATCGAAAGTTGGGGCCATTTCCGGTGAAACCGAAAGTACGGCAAAGCAAGTAAATATGTCAAAATATGTTAATGGAAGTATAATACGCAACCCTCCATCTCATTTTCTATCTCCAATTATAAGAAAGTTATAGGGGTGAGAATCATCCGGTATAATGTTGTTGAACAGTTGAAATAATCAGTGATAAAATTATATTCAGAATACAGACGGAAAGTTGAAGAGTAAACGTGTTCAAGAATTAAAGAAAGGCATTCAATTGTTCGAAGAAAAGAAGGTTGTTTTGAAGCAGTTGAATAATTTAGTTGTTCAAGACAGAGTGCTCGATCGAAAAGTGTCTCAAACGAGATATCTACTGCGAAAAATTCAACTGCGCAGCGTAGATAATGTCGCCGTCAATGCTGAAAATTTTGTGCTTTTAACTGCAATAATGAATAATGTTTTGCATGTAAATGTAAACGTGAAATTCATGGCAATATGTGTGAAGTCCAATAAATTCGAATATGGATGTAATAGAACACAATGACAAATATTTTAAATGATGGATAAGCAAAAGTTGTCCTTTATGATGGCTTGCTAGATCATCTGATATGAGGTTTTAGATTTTCTTGGGGATTCTCGAAATCGAAAGGATACAATAGACGATTACAGTTCATTGCAGAATTTACATTATGGAATGTGATTAATTTACATTCCATGATGTCGGAAATGAGTTCGTAAATAAACTTCATCATTGTCGGAAAGTGAATGGTGAACATGATGTATATTTATTGAGACAGAAATGTTACATAAAGTCATACAACATTTCGAAAATTACGAAAATTAATTATACTCATGCATGGCAATTAAAGAAGAATAGTTAGAGCCTCTACTTTGAAATTACTAAAATTATGCACGGTTTTCCATGTTTTGGATTCATACAATGTTCAGTTATTTTTGTTGTCCCTTCATAACTTGTTTGCATCATCTTTCAAATGAAAGTTCCAAATGAAGAGTCACGTAGTGAATAGTTACATGAATACATTCTTAATGAAATTTCTTTTCAAATGATGTGTCGCCCTTGTATTCCTTTGATGATTTTCAAATCCTAAGAGATATGATGAATTATAGACAGGTTCTTTCATTTTTTCTTTGGTGCCATACAATACAGCACCACATATAGCATCAGACTTGAAACTGAAAGCGAAGTAAGGATTATAAAACTACAGGAAAGCAATTTCATTTTGGATCAGTTCACGTGAATCTTTCGATTGACGTTCTGTTAATCATACTTTCCAATTCATAGTCATCGCTTCATCGATTTTTTTTGTATCTTCACCTTTCACAATTTCGAAAATTAATATAAGTTCAAATGTGGATCTTCATAAGGGTGGCGAAAAGGGAAACTTTTCGGTTCACACCGATAAGTTACACTGCGTAAATTCAAACTATCTTTCACAAAGAAAAATGTTCTAATAATCAGCGAGTTGTATTCAATGATTTTGCACATGAAACAAAAAAAAAGCTTTATAAATACGTATCTCACCGTCTGCCACCGTCTTTATAATTGAAAAAAATTCAGTGTAAAATTAATTTTTTTTTCTCTGGACGAAAAAACTCTGATTTCTGAAGAATTTTTGTTCTGATATGTAGGAATAAAAGAGTTTCAGTACTTTTCACAAATTACATATAGTCCTTCACTTCCAATAAGATATATTATTATGTATGTATCATAGTTTGTTCATACACCAAAATACTCGTCAGATTGAATTTCCATCAGAACTCTGACTCGAATTCATTCCATAAGCAGTGAAATTGCAAATATCAAAGCATACAGAGTTGTATTTTGGAATTGAATAACAATAATGATTTTTCTGAGTTCTTCAAAAAAATGAGATAGTTCATAGTTCAAAAAAGTCTCCACCTTCAATAAAAACCCAGGTTCTATCATATGAACTGTGCGTTTTTTTTAGTTGTCGTTCTTATTTTGATAATATTTTTTGAATACTGGATGAAACGATACTCGAAAATATTTTTTTATTTCTTTGAAATAACTAGAACTCTTTTTTGGGAAAAAAAGTTTTTGGCATCTTGATACAAGAATATGTGGAAATCTTCCATAACGAATGTTTGGAATACAAACTGTGTAGAGAAAAGTATCTTCTGTATAATTCAGTGTTCATGTAAAAGTATTTCTTTCGAAAGAATTTTTTTTCTTTCGTGTTATTCAATGTTTTTATGAAAATAACTGTTTCAGGAGGGCTTTCTTTCAGTTTGTGTCTGTAAGTTGCTTCTTTACGTCATGTATAGAGTTACTTATTTTCAAATTGATTACTTTCTTCCTTTCTTTGGAAGATTCCCACATATTTTGTATCAAGATGGGGTAGTAGAAAGCCAAAAATGAATCACTCCTAAAAATATAACCCCTTCAATTCAAATAGAATTCTTTATATTGTAAAACATATTTGAATTCCTTCAAAAGGTAGTTCGAGAGTTATTAGGAATTGAAAGGGGTATATTTTAAAAGAGATTAATTTTTGGGAATAAAAGGTTCTGCCTTTCTACTTTTTCATCTTCATACAAAAAACCGTGGGAATCTTCACAAAGATGTGTAATCATACAAACTATCAGACACAAACTGGAAAAAAAGTTGTTATCCGAACATTTGTATGTGAAATTAGTAAAATTTCACTTGCATGGACAGTGTCATCCTCAATGGCGGACATCGATGTTTCGGATTAAGTTACTAGTCTTATTGTCTCTTCAGTGGATAACATTACAAGATAGAACACTCAATTCATTCATAAAATTACGACCTTATGCCACAAATGAGTTGAATCTACTCACGTCATCGATGACAGTATGTAATAACATTCATTCGCATATTTCATTCAATCCCAGCCATAGAAATCTGGTTCAAATTGAGGAAGATATATTTTTCAAAGATATCGATTTTTCAGAAAGAAAGGTTTTGACATTATACTTCTTTCATATTCATACAAAAAAGTGGGAATCTTTCAAAGATAGCAAATAATTCCAAAATGAACTCTTCACAAGGAAGTGACTATCAGACACGAACTGGAAGAAAAAGTCGTTTAGGAACAATCACTCTCATATAAACGTGAAATCACACGAGAAGAAAAATAATTTTGAAACAACTACTTTTATATGAATATTGATTCATAGAAAAAACACTTTTTCTATTCAGTTTGTATTCAGGTTTGCGTCACAATATAGCAAATGATAAAAGTAAAATTTCACTAAACATTTCACTTTTGAAAAAATCAATAGTATTCAAATTTCCATGTCTCCTATTCGATTATCGAAATTTCATATCTGGGGGTAACAACACAAATGTTGAAAACTCTTAATGAAGAGCCTTTTTTGAAATTTCAGTTGAAAAACTTTTCTTTTTCGTATTCTCAACAATTAATGAGAAGGTACAAATAGATGTGAACTGATAATTTCTTCATAGTTTACGAAAACTAGTAACTCTCTCCCCAAAAAACTGAAATTCATCTTGTCTTCGAATAGCTCATTCTTTCAAATTTCCCGGTGATATTACCTTGTTATAATTCGAAAGTTGTTATGTTTCTCAGGTCCTCATTCATTCACTGACTGGTGTTATTTGTAACAGACACTTGAGTTAATTAAGTAATACTTTATTTTTTACATGGGACAGCTCAGAAAACCGCAACAATAGCTTCCTCAAGAGTTTTGTTGCGGTTTCGTAAACTGTCCAGTGAAATCTAACAATGAAGTGTTATTTGAATACGCTATTGATTTCCATTGAGTATAGGTCAATTCCATCACAGACACTTTAAATGTAAAAGATAGAAAGACATTGAAAGAAATATATATCAACTGTTCAGGTCTGGTAACCTAGTTGATCCTGTGGGGAGCTACGTGACCTATCCAACGATGAAGGTGAATTAAAGAAGGAAAAGAATTATATAAAATATATTTTCTGAAGGAAATGCATAATCTCAAATGTACATTCCGAAATATACAATGTATAACGCATAATGTTAAATGCATAATGTATTTTGTATATTATACGGTGTATAATGTATAACGCATGATGTAAAATGGTAAAATCAATTTTTACCAAAAAATTATAGTTTTTCATTTAATTTTTTTTGTTCCTTTCATCTTTCACATTTAAAAAATATAAAAATTCCAATGGAGAATATAATGAATGTCATCAGATCAATGCGTCAAAACATTCGATGTAGTACAAGGGGTTTTCAGATATTAGTCTGTTGCAATCTCGCCACTATCTGTATTTTTCTTCGAAATGGGTAGCTAAGAACGATCCTTTTCAAAAGAGCTATTTGAAATACACTCATCTCGAGGTGTAAGAATATATGCTGATTTTTTTATCTTATATTTCTTAGAGTGAGGAGTTCATTGCCAATCGTATTTTTCCATTCATTTCGTTGTTCACCGTCTAATTTCATTCTGACAATTGTGATCCTGTGAATTGCCTCTTTCTGATGTTATCTTGATGTTCATTCACACCCACTATAAATGGTCTTGAAGTTTCACCAATATAACTTTTACTACGTTATACCTTATATAGAATCTTTGATAATTGATAATTGACATTTCGTTGAAGTTACATCTGTCAAATCAGTTGTCATTCATTCATACATCAATAAATTTTTCAAAAGTATACCTATAAATATACCCAACTATTTTCACCTGGAAATGAACAGATTCAATGATGGCGAATTATTCAATTCAGTTTGATCGTTCATAAAATATTGAGACTTTTTGAATTTGTTCATTTCCATACTCTCCAACAGGTCAAGTTTCAAACTTTTCTTCTAGAAATGGAGGGGCTTGTATTCATGGTTGAACTCATGTCCCTTCGTGATTAAATGAGCGGCATATGTGAAATTTATTTGTCCATTCTGGAAACTATATTCGTGTTCCTTGTAAAACCCTTTATAGTGAAAATCATACAATGAACTGTATTAATTAGTTTTTTCAGACTAATTAACGTTAAGTGCGTATTCGGTTCAACTAATAAATGAGCCCTTAAAGATTGTTGGGAACTCTTCCACTTTATCTTTTCATTGATTCCAATCAATAACTAAATATTTATTTCAGGTTCATGTGGGATTTAAAAATTATTTTCTTCTGTTTTTATCTACTGGAACCCTGTGCTGGACTTGACTGCGAAGAATCTGCTGCAACTGAACAACAACGTAAAATTAATTATGGTTATTACAACTCTTATTCATATGTTACAATAGTACATAATATTACATTGCAATGCTCAGGAGTCACATTACCATTACCACATAGAGCTTTTGAACATAATTGCGATAACTGTCCTCATGTTATGAAAATTGTATCTTCGAATCTTCCAGTAATACCTTCAGCAGCATTTTCGAAATATTCCACAACATCAATTCTTCATATGGAAAGACTATATATAGGAAAGCTATCACCAGGAGCTTTCAACTCTCTATACTCTCTCAAAGAAGTGTACCTTAGTGAAAATAACATTACTGAATTGAGCCCAGGAATTTTCAACTCCTTATCCGAGCTTCAAATTTTAGATTTATCAAAAAATGATCTGAAAACATTGGGACCCAGTTGCTTGACTGGAGCAATCAATTTAATATCATTGAATTTATCTTTGAATTCTTTGAAAAGTTTTGACGAACTGGTTTTGGATCAAAACATCATCAAACTTGAATATATTGATTTGAGTTTCAATCAAATAACCGAAATTAATATAAGAAGTATTCGACATAAGATTGATAACATAGATTTGAGCTGGAACCAAATCACTAACATAGATTTTTGTATCAATGGTTTTAAAAGTATCACTGTCAGCAAAAATCGGTTAAAGTCGATTGGAAAAAATAATTGCTCGAATGTGACTTCCAGAGTCATCAATTTTGATTTGAGTTATAATATCATTTCTGAATTATTCTCAGATACTTTTGAACATTTAAATACACTCAAAATATTGAAATTGGAACATAACAATATATCTTCTCTCCCGATCGGACTGTTTTCAGACTTGTCTAGTCTAATAAATTTGAATCTATCCAACAATAAACTGGAACAATTTTATCATGGAACTTTCGAAAATTTGAAAAATTTACAAATCTTAGACATATCAAATAACAAAATCACAGACGTAAAAAGATACTTGCATTCTTTGGCGAATATGAATGAGTTGTATATTCAACAAAATAAATTATTTCATTTGGATTCAGAACAAATAATCGCAGACTCACCGCATGTATCAAAAATTTCTCTGGGTGGCAATAACTTCACCTGTGACGATCTCATTGAAATAATACATTACTTCAGAAGTAAAAGTGTTATTGTTGCATATGGAAGCGTCAGAAACTCCTCCAACATTCAAGGTATTCCCTGTTTTGATAACTCGAATTTTCCTCCAGAGTTTTCACAAAACTCTGATTCAAATACAGAAAAGAATTTATTGAATAAAGTCCTGCCGAATGAAGATTATAAAACAACTATCATGTACGATTACTTTAATGAAGGTTTCAAGAACAGTAATTTTTACAGGTATTTAGAGTCTATGAAAGAACATAAATTACTGAACTTCAGTGATTCTAAAATCTATTCTTTCTTTAACAATGGCTTCGAAAACTCCAAGTTTTACAGATATCTTGAAAATCTGAAAAATGTTGAGAATTTTACTGTTGAATTCAATGAAGGTATATACGAATATTTTGATAAGGACTTTAAAAATAGTGGTTTCGTTAAATATCTAGAGAATATAAAAAATTATCATAATATCTCATTGACAGGGATTTCAAATAATGCAATGAAACAAGGATATGGTGAAGACTTCATTAGAGATAAATTACAGAAATATCTAGAAGGTCTCCAAATAAACCAAACAACTCCAAACTCGTCGGAATATATTTCTGGTGATACATTTTGTCCGGAATTCGAGAAAGTGGAAGTGAGAGAAATATTGTTGATAGTAACAATATTAGTTTTGATAATAATAGCCACCATTTTGATTATTTTGACATATATTGTTTATAACAGTTTGAATAAAATGAAAAACACTAACGAACGAATGGAACTTCTTAACGCCTAATGTTGCTAATATGCTAACAAGATCAGATAAAAATCAGTTTCGAAAGCACTTTTATTCGAAACAACAGAATGTTTCTTCAATATTTACAAATGTAGCAGATATCTCGAGAGAGCTTTTTGGTCATCAGAATGTTTGTCTTCAATTTCGAATTTGAAATTTGTCATATGGACTTTCCTAACAACGACTAGGTACTTCACTTTTTATTTCAAGGGCTAATTGTTAACAGAAAACTGTTCAATAGAGGGTGTTTGAAATGTGAAATTCCGTATTATGAAAATAAAATATAATTTGAAATTATGAGTTTGAATTTATTTTTGAGCAATAAAACATTTCAAGAAGGTGGCGATCAACCAGACAAAACTTGATTGATAACTTCTTTGAGACAATCGAAAAAATGGTCACCGTTTGAATGGACGACTGATACTTCTGGCATTATTCTCACCGGTTCTTAGGATTATCTCAAAAGGTAAGATACTCACCCACTTTCAGATCGTTCAAGTTTCCGGGAATTTAAAAGGATTAGTCACTGGGTACGTACCTTGTTGACGGTAGTACAATTGTATGCTTTGAATAATTTTATAACGACCTTTTTTCAACGGACATTCAATTCAACGAATGCCTTCAAAAGAAACATATTCTCAAGTATTCCTAATTTGTAAAGATGTAGAAAAAACTATGTATCATTTATGGAATATAATTTTTAAAAATCGTGCTGAGAAATCAAATATATCACTAAAAAAGTATACTAATCATGGAGTGATGAAGATTTCCGAATTATAAATGGAATTATAGATACCAAAGGTTTTTTATTTGCAATAAGATGGTGTTCTTAATGTGACAGCGAATATCCTACGTTAAGTTCGGACACCAAAGTGCAACATACCATAAAGAGAAATTGTGACTTTGAAAAACCTGAACTCAGATGAGGAGATCACCATTCTTCCAGCTGACAAGGGAAATGCCACGGTGCTCTTGAAAACAGAAGAATACATCGGAAAAATTGAAGAACTTCTCGACCCGTCCAGCTACCGCAAGCTTAGCAGAGACCCAACACAATCAAGGTTGCGGAATACGATCCGTCTCATAAAATCAACATCTTTGTCGGAAACTACCAAGACTCCACGGTTTTCCAAAAATACACAATAAAAAAGTTCCGTTGAGACCTATAGTGAGTGCACCGGGTTGTGGGAAAAATCAAGAAAATAACCTTGGAACTAAGTGATATTCTGGTCAGTTTCGACGTTGTGTCCTTGTTCACCAACGTCCAGCTGGAAGATTCTTCGATATTGTCAGATTCATCAAAGCCTGCCTAAGGGGAAGGTACTTCCAATGGAGAAAAGATTTTCATGGGCAATTAGATGCCGTAGCGATGGGAAGTGTCCACTCAGTCCGATGATAGCCAACTTCTTCATGGAGCAATTTTACAACCTATTTCTAGACCACATAAATGCTCAACATCCTAACATCAAGTTCACCATGGAGACTGAAGGGGAACAACGGCTATCTTTTCTAGATGTACACGACCGACACATAAAGGGTACCAAAAACCGACACATACGGACAGATATCTGCATGCACTTTTTAACCACCATTCAAGTCAAAAGCGGGAAATTATCAACACCCTGACAAAGATACCCGTAGAATATGTGAACCAAAACACCTACAAGAAGGATTGGAGCATCTTCAAGTGGCTTCATGATCGAATGGATACAGTGTAACCGAGATCAACAAGGCCATGAAACTGAAGACTTCCACAAGTCAAAATAGGGAGACAACTCTAACGATTGTGCGTGCATTTCTACCGTACATGCCTAGGGTTACAGGCAGAATCGGAAAAATCTCAGAAAACCATAAAACAAAAACAGTGTTCAAGCCCATCAGGAAAATACAGCAAAGCCTTAGATCTGAGAAAGAAAAAAGAGATCCACTATCAGCTGCGAGGGTATATCGTATACCATGCATCTGTGGAAAAGTTTATATCGTTGCCACCAAAAGATCCATGGGTACAAAGCTGAATGAACATCGGATAAACTGTAGATTAGATCGAATAGACGAATCGGCAGTTGCGGAACATGCCCTTAGTGAAGGAGATAACACGATACTGTTTGAAGATATGAAATAACTTGTCCCCTATCATAAATGTCACAGTCGGCTTGTAGTGGAATCCAAGGAAATCCATAAATATACGGAAAACTACAACAGAAAAGAGGAGGCGGTAACGCTCAACTGGATTTGGAATCCCATACTAAAGGATGCTGAAGTGGCAACAGTGCTATGCAATGTTACATTATTAACAGGTGAAAACACTTCGGCCAATAGCAACACATCAACAAGAGATACGGACTACCTGAGTCAACATAAATACAACCTACGAATTAGAACTCACCAGTCATCGGTGAATCATCAAGATGAATAATCCTCTGAAGAAGCTACTCATGGTAGCGAAACGTAAGGATGCATTTCCAAACTACGACGGCCTTCAAACCGGAATGAAGATAGTAACACTGATAAGATATTGTTCAAAACACTATTTCCATACATGAATAAATGATACTGTCTATTGACACGAATTTAGCTAACGAGTCAGCAAAATCAGGACATCCTGTCACATTGACCTACCCATGAATCCCTCTTAAAATTCCCCAGGACATCGTTATTTTCAATAAGAAACTCTCATTCGGATTTCTGAAGGCTTTTCTATTTTTTTGTCTCATTCGTGCCATTAAACCAGGGATTATTCTTATTAGTTCTCCAGACAAACCCCGTCAAGTCTCTGGAACAAAATAATCAAGGAAACTATGTTTATATTCTTCCAAAGATAATATTTGAACATTTTTGTTGATGACAAAACACAAGCACTACACGAAAATTCTTGAAGCGTTCTGAGAGCGGTGCCTGCGCGAAAGTAGCGATTCACATTCGATTTGGATCGCTGGATCGATAACAGTAAAAAAGTAGTCGAATTATTAAAGGAGGCACCAAACCTGGTGCCTCCTTTTTGATAGAGACTCATAGGCCATTATCTCATCGTGGTATATGTTCTACTTCCTTAACAAATTGTAAGAATCATCATTCCATAAGAACTTTCAGGTATGTTATTTGATGGACATGCGTTGTATAAAAGTAGATTGCTTCTTTACCAGTTGCTATGTTGAAGATTGTGGTCTCCAGACGTATTCTTACTATCCTCACGGTGGATACAGAAACATAATTTTCTACAATTATAATACAATTGGTAATATTGGAGAAAATATTAGCCGTATGCGGTAATTGATGAAAATAATCCTCTATATTTCAAAAACGCATTGTCTGCTGTACAACATGATTTTTGTTCTTGTTTTGGTGTGTAACTGGTACTGATTCATTCGGTGATACGTGTAAATTTTCTTGATTTTTTTTCATTTACTTATGGTTTTCACATTAACAAATGAAATCAATTCATTCGCATTCCGCAAAAAATAGAATTTTTGTATTTATAAACAATACTTCATTTGAAAGAATAGTTTTCAAAATTCTAGATGCATTCTCAAATGCTTTCTCAAAATCTTCCCTAAACGCACAACTACTACATTAAATCAGATGTTCAAAATGTTCACCTACTACACCGTATGAGTGGAGTAGGTGAATTTTTTGACAAACATATCAAAAAACTTGGACGATATCATGTTCAATCTGCAACATTTTCATTATGACAACGCCTTTTCCTGAGTTGAAACGAATCTTTATATCCTTTATTGTTATCCTTCACTGTCATTTCATTCAATGGCCATTGCAAACAGATAATTTATAATCTGTTGATAACAATAATTACTAGTCATTTGCGAGTTGTCTGAAGCATTCCAGTGGATGATTTGTTTTATAGCTTTATGTGTCCCTGAAACTCTGTTTTCATTGAAATGTCTGAGTGGTATTTTAGCAGGTAAGATAAGTTGAGTGCCTTCATTATTATTTTTGGAATTGTTTGCAATTGAAAAGTAGTGGAAGATCATTGTTATGTGGAAATACATTGTATGAAAATGTTGTAATTAGGTTCACCAACTTCATGAATCTCAATGATTAGAATTCAAATGTTCGTTAATACGCATTTCACGTGTAACATTTTTTGCAGGATAAAATCGCCTTTTCGAAACTGCAGACTCACTCAGCGCAAAGATTTCAACAAAAAATATGATAACTTCAAGTGTACGAAATTGCATTTATAACTCATTGCTTTTTTTAGACAATTTGTATGATTCAATTTGATTTCTTCCACAATTTTTTTTTATGATGCCCGTTTTTCACATCATATCTTGAAATTCACTTGACGCTTCTCCCTTTCACAAAATCTGCTAATCAATGTATTGGGATACGCCACATTTGTTTATAATACATTTTCTTATGTGAACAAAAAGAAAGTATAATCTCACTACCACCAAATTCACTTTATAATCCTTCAATTATATGTTTCCTAATGGAGATATTGATTATTTTATTGGTAATGACTGTCTTTCCTTTATCTCCATGGACATTTCGGAGTTGTCTGAATATATTAGTCTAGTTCATGAGTTCAAAATGGTGAAAAATAAATCGGGAAAATATTTCAAAAACCATAAAGAATTGAGAAATTTGAAATAAAGGAAAGCTAATTTACAAAAAATGTACCATTTGCCGAAACTGTATCTTTATTATTTAAAATTTTAATTTACCACCGAAAATAGGCCTCCGCGGGACGCGGCATCTAAAGCCATAACACAAAAAATATTGTTTTTCAACTTTTGAATATAAATTTGAAAATTTCCAAAATGTAGGGTGTATTCTCAATATTATAAAAAATTGTATACCTGACTGAGGTAGGCGAGAGCCCTGTTGGGGTCCTTTGCGAACTCAGTAAGGGTTTCGATTGTGTAAATCATGACGAATTATTACTGAAATTAGAGACATATGCAGGGACATTGCACTTGAATGGATTTTTTACAAATTAGAACCCAGTAAGTGAGCATAAGACATTAATATAATGATGAGATACCAAAAAAAACTTCAGAAAAAACTCAAACTCGAATTGGGAGTGCCACAGGGATAAATTTAGGTTCTATGCTCTTTTTACTCGTTAATGATATAAAAATATATTTAGGAAATGAAATGTACACATCATATGCTGACGATTTTGCGTTGATTCTATCAGATTTAGAGGGTAACAGTGTAGAAGTGAAATGCAAATTAATTGCCTACTATAGTGATAATGACTTACATGTCAACCAGTCTGAAACACAAATCGTATGAATTCATACTAGACAATCACATATCACATGTGATAATGAACTGAAGGGCAGTACTGCAGAAACCAAAAAATTCTCAGGTGTATATGTTGATGAATTTTTTTAATTGGAAATCTTATTGTGAGCACTTAGTACCAAAAAGGTAGCCTCATATTTCTTTTTATGATATCAAAAGAGGGACTGGAGCAAAATCAGTGGATTAATTTCTCTCACTGTCAAGTTACTTCACGACTGAGGTATGAATTGTGTCTGTGGGGTAATACCATCCATGCACAGGATGTTTCCATTAGCCAAAAAAAGAGACTAATTGTAGGAGTTTCTTGCAATCATTCATGTAAAAAATATGTCACCTTCATAAAAAGTTTACATCTTGCAAGTTCATATATTTTTCTTCATAAAAATTACAATATTCTTGCATTGAATACAGGCAAGAAAATAATTTTCACGTTCCATATGCGACACTCAATATTACACCAAACTCTTCTAATTGTATTGGACCTAGGATATACAGGGTGTAACATAAGTATGTTGAAATATTCAAGTGACGTATTTCTGACACAATTTTAAGAAAAAAAAGTCTATATAAACTTGTATCCGGAAAAGCTGCGTTTCGGTGTTGAAATTGTTTTTTATTCATTTATTAAAAATAACTTCTGCCAAAAATATGTTATTTGCGCGTTATTTGGTACCCGGATTTTTTTAATGTTGGAAATCATAATTTCGCATTAATATTTATGTAACACCCAGAGGGCGTAGCGTACGCTGTCATTATTTATTTCAAATTTTTGACAGTGAGCTTTTGGTACTTTTCATAAAAAAACCTAATTCTCACATATACATTTTCTCAACAAAGCTGAAGGGGATCCTTTTCGGAATATTTACAATTTTCTAGCTCCTAGGGCGATAAGTGAAGTTGCTGAAAACATTTGAAAAAAGTATGTGGTGGATCTCGTCAAAATAAACAACTTTTTTCTTTGAAATGTTCAACAAAAAAATCATTCGTTTTTGAGATACAATATGATGAAATTTTTCAAAAATGCTTGGTTTTTGTCATAAGTTTTTTGCAATTTTCAGTTATTTGTGTCTCGAAATCGAATGATTTTTTAATAAACATTTTATAAATATTCCGTTGTTCAGGATGTGTTCCTTTTCCATTTGAAAAAGGTGTGTGAAAAAAAGTGAAAATACAAAAGTTCCCTTTAAAGAATTTAGGGCAATTTGAAATAAATAATTATAGCGTACGCAGCGCCCTCTAGATGTTACATGAAAATTAATACGAAAACATGATTTCACACGTCTAGAAAATCCTGTGTACCAAATTTCGTGCATATAACCTATTTTTTGCGAAAGTTGTTTTTAAAAAACGAACAAAACCAATGAATTCCAGCTCCCTGTATCTCCGAAACGAAGCACTCCCGGACACAAGTTTATGTGGACTTTTTTCTTAAAATTGTCTCAGAATACGTCTTTAGAATATTTAAACGTACCTGTGTCACATCCCGTATAACCAATTTTCCGAAAATGTTAAAACAACGAAGGCTTTATTTCGCTTTGAAAAACTTTGAGTGACTTTCTATTGGAAAAGTGTATTTACTCAGGTAATGACGATTTGAAAAAAGCTCAAACATTAATTTGTTTATTGCGACAACTTGTTATTGTGGTATTTTTATTTCGTTCTGTATGAACTTCATTTCATTCAATTTCCGATTGAGTATTTTCATGCATACATGTCAAGAGGAGAGTAAATTTATTATTATTTTATGCTTGAGAATTCACCATGGGTTTGCGGTCTATATTTTCACAAATGGAACCCTGTCAAATTTGTTCTATGGTACATACATATCATCTCATCTATAGAATCTGCGGTTGACAACGTGTTCACGTGAGTTTAATTTTTATGCGACTGCTATGAAAACACCAATAAACACATGAGACACAATTGGTCAGAGTGACCAATTGTGTGAAAGTTTTTCACGCAGTTACCGCCGAGAAACCGTTCTTGTGTTTCCCATTTTTGCTTTCCGTCTATCCAAAGTATTATCAAGTATTTTTGTACTATCTGAAGTTTGTGTGTGAAATGGAAACTGAATGAATTGGATTGTACTCCCCGAAATTATTACTGAATAACACTGAATAACCAACAGTATGCTTATCAAACCGGCAAATCGACAGATTCAGCATTGAATAACCTCGTTGAGAAAATCTCCCAATCCCTTGGCAACAAGGAAATTGCGGTTTCTCTATTTCTGGATATTGAAGGAGAATTTGACAATGCCCTACCTGAATCTATAGGATTGTCTCTGGCTAGAATCTCTGGCTAGAATCTGGGTATAGAATCGACCATAACTGGCTGGATCTATGCCATGCTAGTAAACAGAACTGCAACTACGACTCTTCAAGGCGAGGTTATCAGGTTCAAGGTCACCAGGGGCTGCCCTCAAGGTGGGGTACTATCTCCCCTTCTGTGGTCGCTCCTGGTGAATTGTTTGCTTGATGTCCTCGACAGAAGAAAGTTTGATCTGCAAGCTTATGCAGATGATCTTGTCATCCTGGCAAAGTCCACTTCGGGAAGGGTAACTTATAATATCCTCCAAAGCGCGTTGGACGTTGTTCACAGTTGGCGCCTGAGGAAGCAGATGTCTGTCAACCCCAGCAAAACAACCCCTTTACCAAGAGAAGGAAATTGGACGATCTATCGCCACTTTCCTTCAATGGTGTGGTCATTCCATTTGGAACAGAGGTGAAATATCTTGGCATTGCCCTTGATAAAAGACTCACCTGGAACGCTCACTTGGAAAAAGTTTTACACAAAGCCAGACGGCCTCTATGGACATGTCGAAGGTGGTGAAACTTGGAGTTTAGGTCCTAAACAAATCCATTGGATTTATGTGATGATTGTCAGACCAATGATCACTTATGGTGCAATTGCTTGGTGGCCGAAGGCTTTACAGAAAACAGCCCAAGCGAAGCACTCTGGCTTACAGAGACAGGCTTGTCTGGCTATCAGTGATGCCATCTGTACCACACCGTCAGCGGCCATGAAGATCCTTCTAGATCTACCTCCTCTCCACATGTTTCTGGAAAGAGAGGCTAGATGGACTGCATACAGACGTGCCAATTGCACGAATCAATTCAATGCAGAGTGCAACAGACTATTGGTTGACATTGAAAGTCACAGCATTCTGGAAATGAACTCTGACTTCATCCCTCTAACTGTCAACTACGAACTGCCTTAAAAAATACTCTTTCTGAGTAGAGGGGACTGGATCCTACTGGAGAAGGAAATATCAGGAGCAGATAGTTGTTGGTTCACAGATGGATCAAAAACACCTTTCGGTTCTGGTGCAGGTGTTTTCAGTCGCAGACCCAGGACAGAGTTATCTACCTGCCTAGGAACTTATGCGACTGTATTTCAAACGGAAATTTACGCTATTGAATTATGTGCGGAGAGATTGGATAAATCCAACCTCACTCACAAGTCAATAAAAATATTCTCGGACAGTCAAGCGGCGTTGAAAGCTCTTGGCTCCTACCGAGCAACGTCCAAATTGGTGGCAAACTGCCAAAAAATGACTCTCCTCGATAAGAAGACTAAACAGATTGTCTCTGGTCTGGATTCCTGGCCATACTGGCCTGAAAAGCAATGAAGCTGCTGACTCTCTTGCAAACGAGGGTGCTGCAAGCGACTTCATTGGACCAGAACCTGTCATTGGAATCGCTTTGGGCTTTGTCAAACAAACACTGAACATCTGGATGGCAAGAAGAGTTATATACTCCTGGCAGAATCTTCAAGGATTGGCTCACTCCAAGGCGTTTATTCGCCCTTCGAAGCTTGATACCAAATGTAGTTGGTGAACTACAGTAGGGATGAACTACGATGTCTAACAGGCCTTCTTACAGGTCGTTGTCATTTTGAATCATCACATGCCTCTGTCTGGAAAATGATGGAACTGTAGAGCATATACTTTGTGCCGAATCAGGGTCATTGAGTTCGGCAGATCCGTACCCTCACCATCTGACCTGAAAGACCACTCACCATACAAACTGATCGGCTTCGTCAAGAAGCTGGGTTCATTTGGCCGAGTGTGAATAGGTGTGAGTCACAATAAACCCTTATGGGTTGCGGTGGAGGGTCGAATAGACCCACCCACTTTAGACCTACCTACCCCGAAATTAAAGATGAAGAAAACTAAAATTTGGCGCTAGATTTTATACAACAGACATCCAAATATAAGTATTTGACAGCATAGCACAACAAAGTTTAAATAGTACTTTACCCACTTCGAGAAATTTTTTCTCACTTTATCACAGTTTTCGATGCTTGAAGGTGTTCTAAATATTGAAGTCAATATGAATATTGCCGACTATATGAAACTGTAATTTTTTTGCTGAGGCAAAAATCAGAAAATTATACGCCAAAATATCTCCAAAATTGTAACCTAGGAAGATTTTTCTAACCAATAATTTTTGAAACTGGGATTTGTTAATTACCTAGTTATTCATATGCATTAAGCTTTCCTTCATTAACTCATTTGAGAATATTCAATTATTTGATATTTGATTTTCTTCTGAATACCAATTAGTTAGGGCTAGTGAAAAATTGTGAACCTAGTGTTGACATTACATTTGATGTATATTTGTAAATACAGTGTGAACAATTATCTTCAATGGTACGCTAATGTACCAAACTCAAGTGGCTGATGCTACCTAACTGTCACAATCTTATGAAAAATAATGCTTTCGAAACTTGTTCAATATACAATTTTATTACGTTTGAATTAATTTTTTATATTTATCATACGTACATCAAATAACTTTATTAACTACGCCTGCAGTTCCGCAACAGCTGTGTGAAACTTATCAAATAGCTTATCAGAATTGTTGCGCCACAGTTATCGTTGCAACGCTTCTTGCGTTATATTACAACTGTGACGTATTTTCTATACGTCTATAGCAATCACAAAATCAAACTTTCCACGAGTTACAATATTCGATTGTTCGGTAAGTCCTTCCAGTTTCAATTCCTGAGTAGAGTAGGTAACTGCTATAAAATTGAGAAGGGTATATTTTAATGTGGGAATCTTTGAAATAAAGAAAGACAGCAATCAATTTCAAAATTAACTTCATACAATAATATGTAGATCATGCAGAGAAATAATTTTCAGATACAAACTGGAAGAAAAAGCCCTCTCGAAACTATAAACATTGAATTACACGAAAGAAAAAATACTTTCGGAATAACTACTTCTATATGACCTTTGAATTATACAAAAAACAATTTTTTTTATTCAGTTTTATACTCCAAAAAATCCGTTATGAAATTGAATCAGATATTATTCTCAGGATTGTTCCAAAGGAAGAGGAATGAAATACACTGAAAGAATTCCGATTTTCAATTATGGAATATCATTGACTTTAGGTCGATGATAGCTACTACAAAATTGAGGGGCGACTCTTTCAGTTGTATTGCCAATTGCATATGCAGGAAATTTTCCTGCATATGCAATCCAAACAGCCGTTTCGATTGAGTCAATAATCCTTATTTTAGAAGAAATGGATACAAGAAATTCATATGGCAAAAGTCAATTCGTTTTGGGTTTTAGCATCTCCTTGTGGCTATTGTATACGAAGTAAAAAGTGGTATATACCTATTGTCTATTGTATGTTTGACGTTTCTATGAATAATGTTTGGGTGCTTTCAATAAAATTGGTATGAAAGCATGATAACTTGACCTTCAGAAGAAAGGTTGTTTTATCCTAACTGAAAAAGTATGATACCTCAAAGCCTTCGCTCATCCGGTCAGCATCTCATAAAATGCACACAAAAAAGAAGAAGATGTGCATTATGTCGAAGCAAAACAAATAAATCTTGTGATCGATGCAATATTCCATTGCATGATAAATGTTTTTTGCAATATCATGAATAGTAACCTATCTGTTAGTTTCACAAAATAAATGAAAAAAATTACAGAATTTTTCATATTTCATCACATTTATTAGCCCGAGGGGTCGTTAATGACCCACATCAAAAGTTGAAAATCATAAGTCTATATTTTTCTCCAACATTTTTCTTGTGTTATTCAATGCCCAAATGAATATATACAGAAATACTGAATGGTTTCCAACAAAAAATAATTCTGGGCATGATCAGGTTAAAACCAGATTCCTATGGCTAGGATTTAATCAAATGAACGAATGAATGCCATTACGTACTGTCATCGATGACTAAGTAGATTCAATTCATTCGTGACATATATATTATATTGTGAAGCGTTTCTGTGAACGATATCTGATTCAATCCTATATCGAATGTTTATAATATATACTGAATAAGAAAAAGTTCTTTTTGTATAATTCAATATTCATATAAATGTTAGTTGTTTCGAAAGTAATTTTCTCTTGTGTAATTCAATGTTATGAAAATAGTTTTCGAGAGGGCTTTGTCTACCAGGCATCTAGATGCCTGTTGTTAACTTGTCTAACTAATCTTAACGAACTAAAGTCTATGAAATGGTTTTGTTGCAAAATATGATGAGCGACTGCTGATTTTTCAGGTCTCTATATTTTTAGTGTGCTAAGTGTTCCTTATATCTTATTTCGAAAGATCTTTTTTTTCTATCCATATTATTTTGCATAGCAGTCCTTACATTTAGTTTCGTAAATTCCAGACTTTGCCGAATTCTCGATCTTGTCTTTTAGATTTCTTAAAAGACTCTATGATCTATGATTTGTTTTAAAAACCACCTTCATACCTAGTTTCTTGAAAAATTTTCCAAAGTTCTTCGTGTATTGGTGATATGGGACTGATATATTTATTTTGGTTTTCGTGGTTTTTGGAAGTCGAAATTTCGTTTATTCTTAATCTAAACTTTTTTCCCTATTATATCATCTAAAATACGCCTTGAGAAACCGTAACTGGTTGCCATTTCCTGAATTGTATGTTTTTCTCATGTAAACCTTTCATCTGTGAAAGGAAAAGTCAAAAGACGACGCACTAAACAATTTAGCCCAGCACGTTTGTGCTCTCCACAGTGTTGTGAACTGTCAAGCACTGTACGTGCTTGTTTCCTTTTTAAATACATCATGGGCTCTAGCCCTCCATATTGCTTCCTCATTACCAAAACGTCAAGAAATGGAAGTTGTTTCTTATTTTTTAACTCATACGTGAATTTTATTCATGGAAATCTGTTATTTAAAATAATATTCGATTTTTTGTTATCGAATATCGCGAAAACATCATCCACATACCTTAGCTATATCCTAGGATATAGGACTTTCCTTTGGTATCCATTTCGAATCTGCTCATGAACAGGTTTGCCAGGTAGGGGTTACCCATAGCCGTTATCTCCTGTTGTTCATAAAATCAACAGGGGGGAACAGTTAGACAATTTAAAAACAACAGGCATCTAGATGCCTATGAGAGTGTAGAAATAAGTAAACATAATAATACATTCACACATTCAATAAACAATAAACACATTCCAGTATAGGTGAAACTACCTCACCCTTGCCTCTCATGTGAACCTACGACTTTTCAGGTACGTGTGGGAGATACCTGTAATGACCCTTCCGAAACTGACAAGGGGCTAGTAGTACAAAATCGATCTATTGGTGGTCGTCCGAGCAAATTGAATTATTTTCAGTTTTTCATATATATGAAGTCTGATGGTGTTACTTCAACTTTTCGCGCGGCATTAGCTGGGTTAGAAGTGGTTCTTTCGTCAAGTATCTACCACACGTACCTACAAAGTTGAAGGTTCACATGAGAGGCAAGGGTGAGGTGGTTTCACCACTACTTGAGCATATCATATGCACCTGTCCGGAAAATGCGTATTCATTCTGACTCCTACCACGGACTATGATGGAGTTGTTTCCGGACTTTGCCGGCAGGTGGCGCGGTAGTACACTCTACTGAATCAACTGCAGATATAGCTAATGACTAGTTGGAATTATTACTCCATTTGAAATGACCTTCCGGTACTGACGAGGAACTAGTACTCCGAAACCGGTATATCGCTAGTCGTCCCAACCAAATGAAATTAATTTCAGTTTGTCATATGTAGGAAGTTACTTCAAAATGGAAGACGTTGCACAGGTGTCTGGTGGTTTTACTTCAGTTTTTTGCACGACATCAGTTGGGTTAGTTGTTTTTTTCCGTAGGGTATCTGCCACACGTGTCTGCAGAGTAGTAGGTTCACATGAGAGGCAAGGGTAGGGTTTTTTTACCTCAACTTGAGCATGTCGTATGCATCTTTCCGAAAGAGTTTGTCCGCAGGTGGCGCATTGATATATTCTACTGAATCAACTGCATATATAAAACTGCAGTGTATAAAAATAATTCATCAATTATTTGATCATCACGATATATCAAAGAATTTTTTACAGGTACGCTTCTGGACTACTGATCATCATCGTATCATTCAATTCATTGGGGGCGTCTGCAGAACCTGACTGTGATGAATCTGCAAAAACTATACAAAAACAAATTTATAATGGTGGCTATCATTATAGAAATCGTTATGAAACAATTGTCGAAAACATATCAATAAAGTGCTCTGGAATCCAGTTACCATTGCCACCAAGAATTGCTCAGTATAGTTGTGATAGATGTCCTCGCTTGTTAGAAATATCATCCTCAAACATTTCAGTGGTACCTTCCACAGCCTTCTCAAATTTTCCATTTATAACCAGTCTTCGCATGGAAAGAAACCATATAGAGGAATTATTACCAGGAGCTTTCAATACTTTACATTCTCTCAAAGAAGTTTTTCTAAGAGGAAACAATATTGAGGAACTCAGCCCTGGAGTTTTCAATTCCTTATCCGAGTTGGAGATTTTAGATTTATCTGAAAATAATTTGAAGACCTTAGGAGCAAATTGCTTGGCTGGGACAATCCACTTGAAGTCATTGAATCTTTCTTCCAACTTTTTGGTTACTTTCAATGAGTCAATTCTGGATCAGAACATTGCCGAAATTGAATACATCGACCTGAGTTTCAACAGAATAACAGATATCAGTATTGGAAATATTGAACACAAAATTATCAATATTGATTTAAGCTCGAACAGAATATCTACAATGAATTTCTGTATTTCAGAATTAGTGAGTGTTAATGTTAGCAGAAATCTATTGAAATCCCTGGGAAAAATATCCTGCTCCAATACGAATTCCAGGCTCATTAGTTTGGACATGAGTTTCAATAACATTTCTGAATTATTTTCTGATTCTTTCATCAACTCAACGCAACTCAAAATATTGAATTTTCAACATAACAACATATCTTCTCTTCCCATTGGACTTTTTTCTCATCTGTCGAATTTGGAAGATTTGAATTTAGCAAACAATAGTTTGGAACAATTTTATCACGGAATTCTGGAGGGTTTGGAGAAACTACGGATTCTTGACATATCCAACAACAAATTCATCACTATAAAAAGATATTTTGCACTCTCTTGTGAATTTAAGAGAATTGTATATTCAACGTAATAAGATCAAGTCTTTAGATTCTGAACAACTCATAAGAGATCTACCACATCTGTCAAATATTTCTTTGGATGGCAATAATTTCACGTGTGATGATCTGATTGAAATAATACATGATCTCAGAAGCAAGAGTGTCAATATTGCATATGGGGACGCCAGAAATACTTCAAATGTTCATGGTATTTCTTGTTTAGACAATTCGAATGTGTCTACAGGTTTTTCAGAAAATATTGGCTCAAATCTAGAAAAAATAATTCTTAATAAGTTAGGACAACTGTCTAATCAGGAATCTAACTTGAACGACATGCATGAGTACTTCAATAGTGATTTTAAGAAAAGTAACTTTTATCAGTATTTGGAAAATATGAGAGAACAAAAATCTCTGAGATTTAACGATTCACAAATCTATAAATTTTTCAACCAGGACTTCGAGAATACCAAATTTTACAAATATTTGAAAAATCTAACTGATGCTGAGAATATTACCATTGAATTCAATAAAAACGTATATGACTACTTCGACAAAGACTTCAAAAATAGTAGTTTCGTTAAGTATTTGGAAAATTTGCAAAATGCTGAAAATATATTGGACGAAGAAATATCAAAAAGTGTGATGAATAAGTATTTTAACGAAGGTTTTGAACAGAGCAGATTTTACAATTATCTAGAAAAACTCAAAGTGAATCAAGAGTTTTACAATTCGTCAGGATATTTGTATGATAAAAAGTTTGATTCGTATGTCATAACAGAAGAGACAAATATTTTGTTAATATTGACAGTAATACTTTTAATTATAATTAGTGGCATTTTGGGGATATTGACATATATTATTTTCGAAAATCTTTCTAGAAAGAAACGGAATAGTGAACAAGTGGAACTTATTGATGCATAATTTCAAAATAATATTTTTCTCCAAAAATGATTTTCTTTAGGGGACGCCTTTTTTTATCTATAGTAAGTTCAATATTCTATATTTTATTAGTTTATTGCTTGCCTTGTTGTTAAGTTCCATGTTTCATAATAAACAAATATTTGTGAAAGAAAAATTTTAGCTTTTTACTTTTCCATATTCATCCAACTCAATCTTCCTAAGAAAGAAAGGTAGCACTAAAAAATCACTCTTCATAAAAATTATTATTACTATTAACCCAAATTCAAAAGAGGTGGGTAGGTAGGTAGGTCTAAAATGAGTGGGTCTATTCGACCCTCCGCCACATACCATAAGGGTTTATTGTGGCTCACACCTATTCACACTCGGCCAAATAAACCCAGCTTCTTAACGAAGCCGATTAGTTTGTATGGTGAGTGGTGTTTCAGGTCAGATGGTGAGAGTACGGATCTGCTGAACCAAAAAAACCTGATTCGGTCCCCAGCGGGCAGGCACAAAGTATATGCTCTGCAGTTTCATCATTTTCCAGACAGAGGCGACACACACTGTCTTCCGACAGTCCAAGTCTTTGCATGTGATGATTCAAATGACAGTGACCTGTAAGAAGGCATGTTAGACATCGTAGTTCATCCCTACTGTAGTCCAACAACTGTTTGGAATCAAGCATCAAAGGGTGAATAAACGCCTTGGAGTGAGCCAATCCTGGAAGATTCTGCCAGAAGTCCATAACTCTTTTTGCCATCCAGGTGTAAAGTGTTTGTTTGGCAAAGCCCAAAGCGATGCCAATGACAGGTTCTGGTCCAATGAAGCCGCTTGCAGCACCCTCCTTTGTGAGAGAGTCAGCAGCTTCATTGCCTTCCAGGCCGGTATGGCCAGAAATCCAGACCAGAGACAATCTGTTTAGTCTTCCTATCGAGGAGAGTCTTTTTTGGCAGTTTGCTACCAATTTAGACGTTGCTCGGTGGGAGCTAAGAGCTTCCAACGCCGCTTGACTGTGCGAGAATATTTTTATTGACTTGTGAGTGAGGTTGGATTTATCCAATCTCTTCGCACACAATTCAATAGCGTAAATTTCCGCTTGAAATACAGTTGCATGAGTTGCTAGGCAGGTAGGTAACTCTGTCCTGGGTCTGCGACTGAAAACACCTGCACCAGAACCGGAAGGAGTTTTTGATCCATCTGTGACCAACAACTATCTGCTCTTAATAGTTCCTTCTTCCGCAGGATCCAGTCCTCTCTAATCGGAAATAGTACTTTATAAGTCAGTTCGTAGTTGACAGTTTGAGGCATAAAGTCAGAGGTCATTTCCAGAATGCTGTGACTTCCAATGTCAAACAACAGTCTGTTGCACTCTGCATTGAATTGATTTGTGCAGTTGGCAATGTGCACAAGTCTGTATGCAGTCCATCTAGCCTCTCTTTCCAGAAAAATTTGGAGAGGAGGTAGATCTAGAAGGATCTCCATGGCCGGTGTGGTACTGATGGCACCACTGATAGCCAGACAAGCCTGTCTCTGTAAGCCAGAGAGCTTCGCTTGGGCCGTTTTCTGTAAAGCCTTCGGCCACCAAGCAATTGCACCATACGTGATTATTGGTCTGACAATCATCACATAAATCCAATGGATTTGTTTGGGACCTAAACCCCAAGTTTTAACACAAATTCTTCGAAATGTCCATCGAGACAGTCTGGCTTTGTGTAAAACTTTTTCCAAGTGAGCGTTCCAGGTGAGTCTTTTATCAAGGACAATGCCAAGATATTTCACCTTCGTTCCAAATGGAATGACCACACCATTGAGGAAAAGTGGCGTTAGATCGTCCAATTTCCTTCTCTTGGTGAAGGGGATTAACACAGTTTTGCTGGGGTTGACAGACATCTGCTTCCTCAGGCACCAACTGTGAACAACGTCCAACGCGCTTTGGAGGATTTTACTAGCTACCCTTCCCGACGTGGACCTTGCCAGGATGACAAGGTCATCTGCATAAGCTTACAGATCAACTTTTCTTCTGTTGAGGGCACCAAGCAAACTATGCACCAGGAGCGACCACAGAAGGGGAGATAGTACCCCACCTTGAGGGCAGCCCCTGGTGACCCTGAACCTGATAACCTCGCCTTGAAGAGTCGTAGTTGCAGCTCTGTTTACTAGCATGGCATAGATCCAGCCAGTTATGGTTGATTCTATACCCTTTCTATCCAGAGACAATCCAATAAATTCAGATAGTACATTGTCAAATGCTCCTTCAATATCAAGAAATACAGCAACCCCGATCTCTTTGTCAAGGGATTGGAAGATTTTCTCAACGAGGTTGTTTAATGCTGAATCTCTCTATTTGCCGGTTTGATAAGCATACTGGTGGTTATTCAGTGGGGATGCATATAATGCTACCCTATGTCCATCTAGTATTCTCTCAAGTCCTTTCAGCAGGAAGGATGTAATGCTGATTGGTCGTACCGATTTGAAGTGTGGTTCTCTCCGGCCCACTTTAGTTATATATACCACCCTTGCTGGCAACCAACTGGGTGGTATATAGTTCCACACCAGACTACCTCTATACAATTTTGTGAGAACAGGTAAAATTATTTCCAGTCTGTTTTGAAGAAGAGCTGGAAATATACCATCCTCTCCGGGAGATTTGAAGGGCTGAAAAGACTTGATAGCCCATTCAACTGGCGGTGCTATGATAACCTTTCTTGCGACGTCCCAGTCGTTCTTTTTTGGGCGTTTAGCGCCCTCCAAGATGGGCGGTCTGTTGTTATCGAGAATCAGATTTCCAGGAAAGTGGTTTTCTATCAAAAGCTCTAACGTTTCTTTATTAGAGGTTGTAGCCAAGCGGTCGGTCGGTAGCCAAGCGGTCGGTCGGTAGCCAAGCGGTTCGGCGTGGGTGCTTTGTTCACTCACTTGAATTGACTGCCGTGTTGGTCGGTGGTTCAAGCCCTAGTCTAAACTATCGTTCTTCACTTGCTATCGTCCAACCCGTGTTAGGAATGCACGTTAAAAGGTAAGACCTTCTTAATCCTTAGCTCGCACAAGTTTCGACTTCTGAGGGTTGTCGTTCGTAGGGGTGCGACAGCTGGTTAACGGAAAAACAGATTTTTTTTAATGTTCCATCGGGTCGTTTAAGCGACCCAATTTCAGCTGTCCACTCTCTAGAGGGAATCTTGTGAATTCTTGCGCTGCGAGGTAAATCAGAGATACTCTCACAGAACTTCTCCAAGACTCCCGTTTTACTTTTCTAATTTCCTTGTTGTATGACGTTAGAGTGGTTTTATAAAGCTCCCAGTTACCTGACTCTTTAGCTCGATTGAATAGTCGTCGAACTTCTTTTCTTTCATTTTCAAGGCTTTTGTTCCACCAAGAAGAGTTGCGGTTATCTCTTTTGACCCTGAGTGGACAGTTTTCATGATATAATGAGATCACTGCTTCGCGAAATTGCGTCGCTACTGTATGCATATCATTACAACTGTGAATAGTACTGAATCCGTCCTCAAAGTACGATTGAAGGGAGTTTTTATACCCCCTCCAGTCAGCAGATTTTGAGTCACGATATTCCACTACTGGTTTCAATATTGAAAAGAATATATCTTTGGTCTGATACAGATACAGACCAATGGTGTATCTTGTTGCTCAATGAATGTGAGCTGATAGTTAAATCTAATACCTCTTGCATAATACTAGTGACAAAAGTTGGATCCGAGCCCACATTAATTACAGACAGCCCCTCCCATAGTATATAATCAAAGAGTAACTCACCCCTACGGTTTATATTCGTGCTGCCCCACGCTGTATGGTGTGAATTGGCGTCACATCCCATTACTATTAGAAGTTTGTTCCTTTTACTATAGTCGATAAGTCGTCGAACAGGAAGAGGAAGTACAGTATCCAAATCTCCCGGAAAGTAGGCGGAGCAGGCGATAAAATTCGTCTTACCCTTCTTGCCCGATAGGGAAATTTGGATGCTCTGGGTTTCACCCCAGGGCACGCTATTACCTCATCAGGAATATTGCTCAGTCCAGTTACTTGGCCTGTATTTCCTGTCCATGGTTCCTGCAGGAAGGCAAGGTCGAATAAATCATCCTTGAAGTTTTTTCCAAGGACGTATGAAGCGGCCTAGGCATGTTGTTAGTTTGCCTGCAAACACTTGAAGATAACAAGTGTTGCCGCAAACTTAAAAACTCCGCGACCCTAGGGGGAGAAGATGGGGGGTACTCAAAGACACCTCCACCTTCCTCTCCCGGGATCGAGGGATGTGTAGGCTCAGATAATGAGGTGAGGACACCTGCTGTCTCTGAGTTGCCTGCTGATTTTTTTAATCTTTTTGACGAGACGATTTTTGTCTTCGCTTTCAGAGAGCCACGTCCAGCCTTTCTTCACAGTTTACTCTACGAGACGTTGGCCGTCTTCGTCTCCTAAGAAACACCTGTTTTTCCGGCCTTGGGCTGGGTGTGAGCCGGTGGTTTACTCCCATGTTTGGATGGAGGTTTGGTTGAACTCCTCCCCATAGGTGGATTTCCACTCGGCCCCGCCTCATTTACTCTAACGGGTGCACTTGTGTGACTCGTTTGAGTAGTTTCCTGCTGGGAGGGTGCCCGGGTTTTAGGTCACAAGATTAATTTTGAGTCCACGAAACAGATAGCACAGGTGCAAAACCCAAGAATTCGACAAATCAGGGAAGCTATCGTAATCGAAAGGCAAGGCCTCATCAACAAAAGGGATGACTCACTAAACATCCCAAGGATTTGGAAAACAATAATTAAAAACAACCACCAAAGACAACCACAAATTGATAATGAACCATCGCAGGTAGGAGAACCGCCAGAAGCCATTAACAACCCTCAGGTAGAAAAACAGGTAGGAGAACTACCAAAAGCCATCAAAAAGCCATCAACAACCCTCAGGTAGAAAAACAGGTAACAAATCCATACAACTTACGCAAGCGAAACTATATAAAAACACCACAAGAAGAACCTAACATCAGTTACACCTCTCGAAGCGAAGCAGAGTGACCCATTTGAAAGCGGGCCACCTCTCTAAAACTGTTATTTATTATCCGATTCAGAAGTTTTTTTTTTCAATAGATAGAGCGTCAATAGTTCTATTAGAGTGCTGTGAAGTAGAAATATAAATAAAATTTTCAAGGCCTACTTCGAATTTTTTTCAAGGTCAAAAATCCAAAAAACATACTAGCGATTTTTTTATATGAAATTTGACGACTCCACTGGATTTGTGATGCTTTCAAATGGTTGTGACTGAAATTTCAAGATAAAATAATGTTTTTTAACAGAAATATGGCATAAGTAAAATATACCAATCACTGTCAAAATAATTCAAATAGTTGTATATTAAATAACAATTTTGTAAATAATATGGTTTGAAATACTTCTTCAGAACATAACAACTTTATGTGCGATATAGTTATCTTTATTAGCACACTGCAGTTTGTTGTCAAAGAATAGAAATACACATCTTTATATCATAATATAATTATCAATATTAAAACCATAAATGAACCACTACAAAAGAATGTATTAACATGACAATGCCCACACATTAAATTTTGGACTGTTCCACCAAATCTCCATTCAATTCGATACATTTATCATATCGTTTTCTAATGTTAACCAAAACATTCAATAATTGATTTGGGGTGATATCTCTGCAAGCCTGTCTTATTCTTTCACGCAGTTCCTCTTTGCTCGTTGGGCGAGTTTTGTATACTTTTTCCTTAACGGTGCCCCATAAAAAAAAATCAAGTGGAGTCAAGTCCGGGATCTGGGGGGAAACTCAATCAGTGAACTATTTCGCCCTATCCACCGATTAGGAAAATTTTCTTCCAGCCAATCTCTAACAATCCTGCTATTGTGGATGGAACAGCCATCTAATTGAAATAGAATATGGGCCTCTTCTGCTAGTGGAAGTTCATCCATAGCGTTGGAAAACTCGTTTTTCAAAAAATTCAAAAAAATTTGACCATTCAAATTGTTTTCAAAAAAAAAGGGGCCAATTATTCTGGTATGTAATATTCCGCACCAAACATTTATTTTTTGGGAGTACTGTCTTCTGCAATTTATTATCCAATGTGGATTTTCTTCCGTCCAGTACCTTGAATTTTGAGAATTAACTGTTCCATTGGTTGTGAATGTTGCCTCGTCACTGAACAAAATTTTTTTCAGAAAATTCCTGTTATTTAGATATTCTCCTTGAGCCCATAAACTATACTCCATCCTCTTTTCATTATCGCCTTCTTCTAAGGTGTGAAGAAACTTTGGTTTAAAGGGCTTCATATTATTATATTTCCTAAGATTTCTCTTATTGTTTCACGCGGTAAGTTGATGTCCAAACTTGCAATTCTCACACTTGTTTTCGGATTATTATTAAAATAATTTCGAATTCGTTCAGAATTATTTCGTCTCTGCCTTTGTACAGTATTAATATTCTTCAGGATATGTTTACTAACAGCTCCATACTGATTGAAAATTTTGTTTACTCTTCCAACTGTAGCTCTGCTAATATTTCGACGCTCCGGATGCATGTTATTGAAAATTCTACATACTTCCCTTTCGGATCTGTCGTTGTTACCACGAAGTTTTACTATTTCAATTTTCTCCTGCAAAGTCAAATTATCTGCCATACTTCTTTATTAGTGTAGGTACTTGAAGAGTTATAAACTTCACTATTAATACTGACAAATTTGTGTCTTTTCGTCTTTTATTTTAATGACTTGTCATCTCCACGGCAACTTAACTTTCAAAGCCTTCTAATAAAAATAATATTTTCGAAATGTGGCATCCCAAACATGTTTGAATGAAACCAAGATATGTAGATATTCGGAATAACTGACAACCACCAAAGAGGAACTGCGTGAAAGAATAAGACCAGGCTTGCATAAATGTTACCCCAAACCAATGATCGAATTTTGATCGAATCTTATGATTAGTTAGCATTAGAAAATGGTAGAATAAACGTATCGAATTAAATCGGAAATTAGTTACAAAGTACGGAAATTAATGTCTGGGCACTCTCATCTCAATCCATTTTTTTGTTGTAGTTCATTTATTTCATCAGTATTGGTTATTATTGATTATTGAATATTGATTACTATTTGATGTAAAGATGTATATTTCATTTCTCTGATGACAAAAAAACTGCAGTGTTTTGATGGACATAACTATCTTCTATACTTTATGGAGTTCTGTTTGAAAGAAACATAATTTGACACCATTTTGAATAACTGCTGTTTACAAGCTCGACTGCTAACGACGTGAAAGAGCATTTTAAACGATATTATTAATAATATTGTGATTTAATATGACGACAATTCGAAATATTTAGATAAAGTGATAAAAATTTTACTTATGCTATATTTCTGTTAAAAAAACATATTTCATCTTGAAATTTCAGTCACAACCATTTGAAAGCATCACAAATCCAGTGGCGTCGTCAAATTTCATATAAAAAAATCGCTAGTATGTTTTTTGGATTTTTGACCTTGAAAAAAATTCGAAGTAGGCCTTGAAAATTTTATTTATATTTCGACTTCACAGCACTCTAATAGAACTATTGACGCTCTATCCATTGAAAAAAAAAACTTCTGAATCGGATAATAAATAACAGTTTTAGAGAGGTGGCCCGCTTTCAAATGGGTCACTCTGATATATATATACAAATATGCAAAAACCGTAACTAATTTTTCATCAAGTTTTTTACAAACTGTAGGTTTTCGGCTAAAATGAATAATCTGAAAGTGTCGAGTTTGTACATTCTATGCAGTTCTTGCTCAGCAATTAAACTGCAAATATTGTGCTTTAACATGGAACGCCATCACTTACCATTGGCTGAGATGAATAGAGCTGTAGGGCTTATTCAAGGTGGCATGCGACAAAATGATGTAGCTCTTCGTTTGGGGGTCTCCCAAAGTGTTATCAGTCGATTGTGGCGGCGTTTCCGTGAAACTGGCAGTCCAGCCGAACAACATCTAGGGCGAGGACGCGCTAAAACTGCAGTTCAAGACCGATTTTTGGTCTCAACCGCAAGAAGAAAACCAACAATCACAGCACCTGAGTTGGTTAACGTGTTGCAGCAGACGCACCAGGTAACCGTTGGTCGTGATACTGTCAGAAATCGACTGCATGAAGCAGATCTCCACAACAGAAGGCCACCTAGATGTCCATCTTTGTCGAGAGGCAATCGCGGTAGAAGGTTAGAGTGGTGTCAAGAACATCAAAATTGGAATGCAAATGATTGGGCCACAGTTTTGTTTACAGACGAATCCAGATTTGGATTTCATCCAGATTCTCGTCGAGTGAGACTGTGGAGACGATCTGGAAATAATGAACGTTTGAGACACGTCCAGGAAGTCCACACATACAGAGGTGGTACAGTAATGGTATGGGGCGGAATCATGATCGGCGGCAGAACCGATCTCGTTTTTCCAAATCGCTCCCTCACAGCTCGACAGTACCTCGACACCATTCTTCTACCTATCGTCCGTCCGTTTACTGGTGCTGTTGGTGAAAACTTCCACCTAAGATAAGATAATGCTCGTCCACATGTCGTGCGTCTAGTGACTGACTGGCTCACCAACGAAGGAGTTGATGTATTGCCATGGCCAGCACAATCACCGGACCTGAATCCCATCGAGCATGTGTGGGACATGCTTCAACGAAGAATTACTCCGCATATGGGGAACATTCACACAACGTTTCAATTGAGAGAGCTTTTAATCGCTGAATGGGCAAATGTACCTCAACAAGACATTGGCAATCTCATTTTGTCGATGCACGATGTAGGGCCTTAATAAACCAGCGTGGAGGCCATACTTTGTACTGATTCCAGTTTTTTTGTATTATGATTTTTTTTCGGGGTGCCAAACAATACAACATTACAATTTATTCAAATTATCCAAATCAATATTTTGAAAGAGTTTCAATTTGTGTGAGGAAAAACACTCAGTATATGAAAAAACCATGTAGCTAAAATATTGTCTAGCCTACTAGGTGAAAGAATTGGAAAGGAGCTCATGAACTTTGCCAAATGCAAATTTCAAAAATTTACTTTGTGAAATACAGAACATGAATTGTTATAAAACAACCAATATTGTAAAAATTAGATATTAGAGTTTGTTTATGAGTACAAATGGTAAATAAACTAAGTGTAGTTTGAGTGAAGTGCCAAAATTTACAAATCAAAAGGTTTTGACAGCATCTAGAATTTTCCAAAAATTGGTTACCAAGGAGATGGGGAGTTTGTTGAAAGGTGAAGCCAAGGGGTCGATGATCAATGCTGGAACCAGATCAATTCACTGCACCAAAAGGAAAAATTCAAGGTATTTAAAACCATTTATAAACTCAAACTGCCATCACTGAACCTGTTTGCTGATAGAAGGAATCCAGGAGAGACATTTCAATTTCTCAGTGTTTGAAAACTCACTGAACATTCATTTACCATTTTAAAACACTTTGAGAACGATAACCATTTGTAAAATTGATATTGATGATTGATTTGTAAACATTCACTGAGCAGCCATTTTAGTAGTCTGTCATAAGGCAGAGAACGAATATATATATATATATATATATATATATATATATATATATATATATTGTAAAATGGATTAACGGAGTCTCTCAGTCAAAAAATCTAAATTCTTTTATTTGCCAAACTTCCGCTTCTAATGGGAACTTCTTCAGGGCCTATAATTTATTGAGTTTTGGATTTTTTTGCCAATGAATAACATAACAAATCATACTTACAGTAAAAATGAGTGAAAAACAATGAACTGAACATAAATTTGACGAGAAAAAGCTAAATATGTATGGATTTTTTTGGATTTGACAAATGTCATACCTTCACATAATTGGCATTTTTCAATGGGCATGATGATTTGATAATCTTTGACTCTAAAGAGAGAGTTGATTGATACAATTTTCATTATTATTGTTGAAAGTACTTGGGCTTTCATTAATACTTGTGAATAATTAATTATATACAGTCCACATTGGTCCTTCGAGTCGGATTTGTTCCTGTGAACTGGATATATTTGGATAATTTTTAGCATTCACCATTGGATTACTGTTAGTTCGAGCATAATTCAGTGCATCGAGTTTGGATAATACTGCTATTAAGAGTGAAAATTACGGATACCGATAGTTTTTATCTGTGGTTGAGACTTTCATTTATTGAGACAATTTGGAAATTGTTCTTCAACACGAAACATAAGTCACTTGAGCGCGGTAAAAGACCGCATAGCAACAAGCAACACCCTCACATCGAGTTGTCGCCAGAAGTAGTGCTTAGCAAAATTGAACTCTATCGCCCGTTACTGCCGATACGTTCAGAGGGGTTGTCAGCGACAACTTTTACGAATTGCCTGTGTTGAAGTTGGATAGGCGGTGGGCGTCATCTGCGACGGCGACGGAAGGATTTTTAACGACGTGAACTTCGAGGTGGCGAAGAGCAGTGGATACATTGGTTTGTTGGAAGAACGAGAGTGAGTCTATGCATGTACTTTCCTCTATACCTATTAAAGCTGTTTTTTTGACTGTGTTTATAGATTGGCAATTGTTCTATTTTCAATATTTATTTCATATTTTGTGCTATTTACCTACCTACAAAAATAAAAATACGATGGCAGAGGATATGAAAACACTAAACAGAAAAAGGGGTGTAGTGAAAGCTTGCCTAACACTTTTCAAGAAATTTGTAGATGTGTATTTGGATAAAAAAAATAATGGTCAGCTCATTGAAAAAATATCTTTGATAGAAATAGAATCAAGAATGCAGTCACATTATTATCAGATTTTAATGAAGTTCAAACAACAATAGAAATGTTGGTAGACGAAAATGACTTGGAAAATCAATTGAAAATCAGGGAAGAATTTGATGATACTTATCATAAAGTTATAGCCATTTGCAAGGAAGCTTTGCATGGGTTCAATGTAAATATTAATGACAATTTCGATGATAATATGTCACAAAGAGCATCTGTTTTGTCCATACACAGTTTGAGAGCCCCTAACGCTATAATGTCACAACCTAAACTTCCACCTATTCCTATTCCCAAATTTAGTGGAGTTGTAGATACTTGGTTGGAATTTAGAGACACATTCAAGTCATTGATTCATGAGAATAACTCTATAGGCAACATTGAAAAATTCCATTTTCTTCGAGGTGCTTTAGATGGTGACGCCAAGCAAATAATAAAATCACTGGAATTCTCAGCCATAAATTATCAAATTGCATGGGATTTGCTTTGTGATAGGTATAACAATGAATCGTTATTAGTTAATAATCACCTAAAATCATTATTTTCATTACCGTCTTTGGTGAGAGAGTCTTCAAGCGAATTACGGAAACTCATGGATGCAATGACAAAACATTTGAGGTCACTGGAGTGTCTGGGTTTGAAAATTGATTCTTGGGACATAATTATAATATTTCTTTTTTGTGGGAAGTTAGATTCAAACACACTACGTCAGTGGGAAGAAGAGCGGCCTCGCGACAAATTAGCAACATTGAGTGAATTCAAAGAATTTCTGAAATCAAGGGCTGAACTTTTAGAAACATTAGAAAATAGTCATGTTGAAAAAAAATCTAATCATGGTAGATTCAAATCTGATTTTAAACCTAGTAAATCTCTGGCTTTAGTGTCAAATATAGTTTGTACTTGTTGTAATGGTAACCACTCAATTGGTAATTGTGAAAAATTTGGAAAAATGAGTGTGCGTTCAAGATATGAATATGCTAAACGTTCAAAATTATGCTTAAATTGTTTGCGAAGAGCTTCACATATAAGTCGAGATTGTTTGAGTGGTAACTGCAGAACGTGTGGTCAGAAACACATCACTTTGTTGCACTATGAAGTACAAAAACACAAAGGACCTATTGATGAGTCACTAAACAACCTTGAAACACATTATTCTAGGCAAATTAATGAAAGTGGATCAGATGATCCTCAAATGGGTACTTCACAAATCACTTCAGCTAACACATCTACATTAACTACACTCAATGAAAATATAGTACATGATGGAGGCAATGAAGTACTATTGTCTACAGCTTTGGTATATGTGATGGATAAAAATAATTGTCCTCAAATCGCTAGAGTTCTTCTTGATAATGGATCTCAATCTAATATTATCACATATAGTTTTACACGAAAATTGGGAATTAAGTTGGATAATATTCAGATATCAATTGTTGGCATTAACCAGTCGGTATCTGAAATAAAAAATAGGTGCAACATTACATTTCAATCTATAAAGAATAATTTCAAACAAAATATAATGTGCTTGGTTGTTCCTCAAATTTCGTTTAACATTCCAAACTATAACATTGATGTGAGTCATTTGAATATTCCTCCTCATCTTCCATTGGCAGATCCTGGATTTTCGAAATCAAGTCCAATAAATATCTTGTTAGGAGCAGAAGTTTTTTATTCTTTGTTATGTATTGGTCAAATAAAGTTGGGACTAAAAAACCCAAGTTTACAAAAAAATCACTTGGTTGGATTGTTTCAGGATCTATAGGTAGACACACAGGAAACATGATAACACAGTGTAATCTTGTTAGCAACAATCTTACTCAGACTTCTGATCTACACGATCAATTGGAGAAGTTTTGGACAATAGAGGAACCTCCTTCCTTGAACAACTACATGTCTGAGGATGAGCAGAAATGTGAAGAGATTTTTGTTAACACAACAAAAAGATCTTCTGATGGAAAATTTATGGTACAAGTGCCACTATCTGAATCACCATGTAAATTGGCAGATTCTAAAAAACATGCTTTAGATATGTTTTTGGGTTCGAAAAAGCGGTTGGCAAGGAATCCACAGTTGAGTAATATGTATTGTGATTTCATGGAAGAATATGAAATGATGGGACACATGTCATTGGCACCTCCATCTTCATATGATGAACAAGTGTCATATTTTTTGCCACATCATGGTGTCCTAAAGGAACAAAGTTCGACAACAAAATTACGAGTTGTCTTCAATGGATCAGCACAAACAAGTAACGGCATCTCTCTCAACGACATACAGTATAAAGGTGCAAATAACCAAGACGATCTTTTGAAAATCTTGTTGCGCTTTCGTCAATTCAATATTGCAGTCTGCGCAGATATCGAAAAGATGTATAGGCGAATTTGGATAGATCCTATGCATAGAAATCTTCAAAAAATCTTGTGACGCAAAAATCCGGAACAAAGTATCAAGGAATATGTTCTGAACACTGTTACCTATGGAAAAAATCAGCACCTTTTCTGGCTATGATGTGTTTAAAGGAAGTTGGTATTCAGAACTTAGAAAGTGCCCCAAAGGCGGCACAAGCTATCTTACATCATTTTTATGTTGACGATTTTGTATCTGGTGCAGATTCTCTTGAAGAGACAGTTCAGTTATGTAATGGTGTGTCATCATTATTGAAAGCGAGTGGATTTCCACTGAGGAAGTGGATAAGTAGTGATCCGCAAGTTACCGAAAAAATAAATGGCAATTTTTCTAAATTGGAAAATGTTCATTTCGGTGAGAAGGAAGAGAACAAAACGCTTGGTTTGTATTGGTGTTTTAGTTCAGATGTACTCAAATATAGTATTGATTTTTCAAAGTCAGACAAAATAACAAAACGATCAATTTTGTCTGATATATCAAAAATATTTGATCCACTTGGTTTATTGGGTCCTTGTGTTATCATTGCCAAGATGTTGTTACAGACCTTATGGTCATTAAAGGTGACTTGGGACGAAACATTGCCGTCTGATATCCATACACAATGGTATCAATTGAAAAATTAATTTAATTCTCTCAATGATTTACAAATTGCACGGCGTGTAGTTTGTGCAAATCCTACTAGATTGGAAATACATGGCTTTGCTGACTCCTCGTTAAAGGCTTACGGGTCATGCGTGTATATAAGAAGCATAGATGAAAGAGGCAATATTCACGTTTGTTTGGTCGGTTCTAAGGTAAAGGTAACACCGTTAAAATCTCAAACAATTACACGACTTGAACTGTGTGGTGCCTTAGTTTCAGCTAAATTAATAACCAAAATTAAAAGTTCTCTAGACCTTCAATTTTCAAAAACAGTGCTCTGGTCTGACTCAACTGTGACGTTATGTTGGATCGATACATCACCACATTTATTACCGACCTTTGTCGCAAACAGGGTCTCGCAAATACAGAATCTCATTGATCCAAAAGATTGGCGATATATTAAAAGTGAGGACAACCCTGCAGATCCTCTGTCTCGTGGTATAAACCCTGGGAGAATTGGTGATTGTGAAATGTGGTGGAAAGGTCCAAGTTGTCATGCAGCACAAAAAATCTCATATTTTCCATTTGGAAAATTTTCATCGTTAACTAAAATGAAACGCACATTGGCTTATTGTTTAAGGTTCATTCACAATTGTAAAAATAAATTTGATGAACGTTATGATTCGTTAACACCCCTCGAGTTAGAAATTGCTATGACAACTTTAGTAAAATGGTCTCAAAAGGAGTCCTTTGTTGAAGGAATAAATAATATTGAAGCGAAAAAACCGATTAAGTTGAAGTCATTTGCTAGCTTAAGTCTATTTTTGGATGAATCACATCTACTTAGGGTGGGGGGAAGACTTCAACTATCAGAATTGGATTATGCTAAGAAACATCCCGTAGTTTTGTCATCAAAACATCATTTCTCCTATCTTTTAGTCAAATTTGAACATTAACGACTGCTTCATGGTGGTCCTCTCATGTTATTAAGTTCAATAAGGATAAATTTCTGGATAATTGGAGGTAGGAACCTAGCCAGAAGAATCGTATTCGAATGTATTAGATGTTTCAGAACTAAACCAAAAAAGTATTTCTCAAATTATGGGTATTCTTCCTGAAGAAAGGGTTCGTTCAATGCCACCATTTTTTCACCACTGGAGTGGATTATGCAGGTCCTTTTTTAATTAAAGATAAACCTGGTCGTGGTGCAAGGCTCTCAAAATCCTATGTTTGTTTATTCGTCTGTTTCACACACTCGAGCAGTCCATTTAGAATCAATTTCCTCTCTTACATCTGAAGCATTTATTGCTACATTCAGAAGATTTTGCTCGCGTGAGGTGAACCGAATTGTGTATGGTCTGATAATGCCACAAATTTCGTGGGTGCCAATTTGGAATTGAAAAAATTGGCTGAATTTTCGAAAAACGATGAGATTCCACTCGTAAACTACTTTGCAAATGAAGGCGTAATTTGGAAATTTATTCCCTCCAATTCTCCAAATTTTGGTGGTCTATGGAAGGCAGGGATAAAATCAGCAAAATTTCATTTGAAAAGGGTAATGGGTAATGTTTCATTAACATTTGAACAATTGTCAACTCTGCTCACCCAGGTAGAAGCAGCTTTGAATTCCCGACCATTAACCCCACTCTCCTCCAATCCAAACGATATGGACGTTTGGACACCATCTCACTTCCTGATTGGAAAAAGACTAACTAGTTTACGTGATCCAAATTTAATGGAAATTCCAATCAATAGACTCTCGAAATATCAGCATATTCAACTGATGTACCAACACTTTTGGAATCGATGGTCAAAGGACTATATCACCGAACTCCAGTAGCATCATGAATGGCAAATTGAGCAAGATAACCTGCAGACTGGACAGCTGGTTATAGTACGTGAAGAAAATCTTCCTCCTCTCCAATGGAAACTTGTCCGTGTGTGTGAAGTGTTCTCAGGTCCTGATGGGAAAGCTCGTGTTGTTTCCATTAAAACAAAAAATGGTGTTATTAAAAGAGCTATTTCATACAAGGTAATTCACGGCATTTTATCCATTTGGGAGTATCTAGGTTTCCGATAATTTTGTGATTTGAGCGTAAATATGCGTTCGCGTCCGAATTCGATTGTATAGGTTCGCTACCCGCTTTTTATAATTAATTCGTGACAGTGTTCGTATCCATAGGTATTCGTTAATGTAAATGCCTTTGATGTTGGGATGTTGACTAATTAACGTATGATTAATTTTTGTGGCGGGTTCGAATACTCTATTTGTAACAAATATTTTTTTTATAATTTTTTGTTTAGTAAAAGAAGGGATAATGGCTGGTTTGGGTTAAGTTTGGAAACTTGATAGTGGATCTTGATAGTGGATCTAGAAAGGTTTGGTGTTGGGAGAAAACTCCAGTAATATAAGGTATCACTCTTGCGAAATATTTCCATACTTTAAATACATCTTAGCTTTTGGCCGAAAAAATATTGAAAACTCATTTTTTTAAACTATAATTCATTGATACATTTTGTCAAAACTAATAATCAGTTTTCATTGTTACTGTATTCAATTCTAATTAATCCTTAATTTTAGACACTATGACATGCATATATATGTGTATTAATGATAATGATTCCATTGTGTGGATACTGTAGTGAATTTTTCTGTTTGTATCCCGAATATATAAATAATAACTCAATGGCGGCCATTTTGAACATTCATTGGGGGTATATAATAGTTTCAGATTCAGTTCGAGGTGCTTCAAATAGACGAAGTAATTACTTGGTGTTCCATAAAAAAAACTATCTGGAAGCTTTGAGTCGCCCTGTATATTGGAATACCAAAAAACACTTTAAACTATCCCACCTACCCTAGTGCTTCAATTGTTTTTGCGAAAAACAGGAAAAGATTATTATAATGGTTAATAATAATAATGGTCTTTATAATCGATGAAAGAAACTTTTTAGCCAAACATCCAGACAGATAATATTTATCCAAACTGTATGTGAGAAATCCTTTATTCATACAAGCACTTTTGTAGAAACTTACAGCTTTAAAAGTAGTCCGACCCTGCCGCAATATCATCACTCCCAGAACTAAGTGTTTCTTAACAGTTTCATAGGGGTAATATAGTAGCTAAAATACATTGAAATGCTTGCTACTGATACCAATTCATTTTATAGAACGACGCCATTTTAAATGATAGCGATCCGGGATACTGAAATTAGATGAGTTGAAATTTTGAAATACCGCACATATAGTGATATTTACAGCTGAAAAGTACATAAATATTAAACATTATATTATTTAGAATGAAGTGAGTTGAGTTTGCGACTGGAAAATTAATACGTCGACAGAGTGAATTTTTGTAGGTATAATTGATAATTTTACCGAAAACATTTAAAAATGAGTGGCGCGCTTAAATTTTGCTAATAATAGGCAATATATTTGTCAATAAAATTTCATTTGCAGTAAAAATATCACTCTTCGAAACACAAACAATATCTTTAACAGTTTTATGAGTGCAAAGTGAAATTTTAAAATGGCTTCAACCTTTCTATTTGTTACTTTTCAGTTGGTGAGATCTATTATATTTTCCTGGTGTCCAATACAAAATTACTTCTTGCGTCTTCAAGAAAACATTTTTAACACTTTTTTATTTTATTGTTATCGTTTTTGGCTGTATTATATTTTATGATGCCTATTTGGAACTACTAAAAAACTTTTATAAAACTGTCTTCTGATTATTTTGTAATTATCGCTTAAATATGTTGCAAAAGTGCTACTTTTTAAAAGTGTTAGAGAAATTTTAAAGTAACTGCCAAAATGTTTTCAAAACTGTTTTGTAGTGTTTGTAAAAGGCCTTACAAAATATTGATAATAACTATAAAGTTTCATAACACGGTGCCAATTTCCTATATATAGCAGTTTTATAAACACATTGAAAACATTTCTGGGAGAAATATCGTTTTATAATTTATTTCTCCGAAACGTATCCGCAACTATTATAAAATACGAAATTGCTAGTTGGGATATATATATATATATATATATATATATATATATATATATATATATAAATCAAAAGGAGGAAATCGTGGACATGACACTCAAGAAATATGGAGGCAAACCGCGGACACGTGTTTCTGGCTATTGGCCTCATCAGCGCGGTGCAGCCAATTGCAAAGGTGGACAACAACTGGTTACCAAAAATGGAAAAAAAAACAAAAAAGATGATGCCTGGGAATGCTGGGTCTTCTAATTGAAACCACAAATGTGCGGTTGGCTCCTGTTGGTGACACCGTGTATATGTGATGTTTTTTTTCCATTTTTGGTAACCAGTTGTTGTCCACCTTTGCAATTGGCTGCACCGCGCTGATGAGGCCAATAGCCAGAAACACGTGTCCGCGGTTTGCTCCATATTTCTTGAGTGTCATGTCCACGATTTCCTCCTTTTGATTTATATCATACACACTCAATAATATCTATATCTCTGTATCTATATCCTGGACCGGAAGTCACGCAGGTAGCTATAGCTGCCTACGTGGTGATGTTAGATGATGCCTGGAATGCTGGGTCTTCTAATTGAAACCACAAATGTGCGGTTGGCTCCTGTTGGTGACACCGTGTATATGTGATGTTTTTTTTTCCATTTTTGGTAACCAGTTGTTGTCCACCTTTGCAATTGGCTGCACCGCGCTGATGAGGCCAATAGCCAGAAACACGTGTCCGCGGTTTGCCTCCATATTTCTTGAGTGTCATGTCCACGATTCCTCCTTTTGATTTATATCATACACACTCAATAATATCTATATCTCTGTATCTATATCCTGGACCCGGAAGTCACGCAGGTAGCTATAGCTGCCTACGTGGTGATGTTAGATGATGCCTGGGAATGCTGGGTCTTCTAATTGAAACCACAAATGTGCGGTTGGCTCCTGTTGGTGACACCGTGTATATGTGATGTTTTTTTTTTTCCATTTTTGGTAACCAGTTGTTGTCCACCTTTGCAATTGGCTGCACCGCGCTGATGAGGCCAATAGCCAGAAACACGTGTCCGCGGTTTGCCTCCATATTTCTTGAGTGTCATGTCCACGATTTCCTCCTTTTGATTTATATCATACACACTCAATAATATCTATATCTCTGTATATATATATATACATATATATATATCGATGTAAATGTAAGGATTCTACTCTTTCTAAAGTGATTTTACATGTTTCATCATGTGGAAGATTGTATATGAGTCGTATAATTTTTTTTGTGATAATAAATACTTTAGAAGCATCGACTGCATTCCCCCAAAGCAATACATTGTATGATATATGACAATAAGCTATGACATAGTAAACCCTTAGTAATTGTTCTGTAGAAAGAATATTATTTAGCTGTAGAATCGCATAGTATATGGCCATCACTTCAAATCTGGATGTATTTTTCAATGATAAATAACTTTTTGATTAACATTCTCCGAGATTTTCTAAAATAAGGGTACTTTACTTCTCTCTTAAAATCAATATTTGAACGATCCTCGTATAATACGTGTATTTTACTGTATTTCGTTGGTGCAAGTTTAGTTTTGGGGAATGCACAAACTATCATCAAGAATAACTATTTGTCGAAAAACCCTTAATAAATAAGTTTCTCATATGGTGCACACTTTGGGGATTACACTGTATATAGCTTTTCAAACTCTATATACATGAAAAAATTGAAATACAAAAACAAATGGTTCAAAATGTTTTGGATGAATAACAATTGAAAATGTATTTTTGATATTCTCAGTAATAAATTTGTGCAATACAGTACCTAATCGAATGGATACAGCAATAAACGATTCACATTCAAAGATTGTATCGAGGAGAGATACGTTCATATAAATAAATATTTCGAAATGAAATGTCGAAACATTCCCCAACATACCAACACAGTAGGTTCTGGTAACAAATAAACTACTTCTCCGGCTAATATCAAGCTGGACATGGATCGGCTGATTTTCTTATTAGGAAGTAATCTAATTTATCCACAACAGACATGTCGGAGTCCAAAAAACTGTTCTTAATATTGCTAATCAATGTAGGTGGTAAGTGAGTTACCCTAATTTACGGTCCTAAAAGCATAGAAGAATGCAACCAGTTCCACAATTGATTAGGTATTACAAAGTCTTGGATGAATTCAATTCATAATTTTCAAATATTTTTGTCATAATGATTATTCTAAAATTTCTGAGATACAAATGCGGTTTCGTTTTGGATTTGGACCGTCATACTAATATACTCCTTTCAAAGTGAATCTAGTTATTTTGATCCCAGTCATCGGAACTTTGATTCCAGCCGTTGTATAGAATGTTTTGGTTAGTCACTATGACGTAATAGATGTGTTTACAATGACAAACAAACGAATCGTATTTTAGCATGAGTGAAGCATCATTGGAACTGTGCAAATACTCAAATACTGCCGATGATACAAGAAAAAAAGTGTTATTTATCTATACTCATCGATTCATTGTGTTTCCTATGGATGATATGTGTTTTTAGCTTTCATTTGACTGTTTTATGAACAAATTGAGTAAGAAAACTTGTTTATTAATAATCTTAGACAGCTTATCTCTTTGAATCATCAGTTGCTACCTACCATCCTATGTAGTTGTATTATATTTTCAAAATACATCTCAGTAATTTCATTTCTGTTTTGAAAACCAAAATTCTAAAAAAGGTCCTTGCGCCATCCCTTGGCCAGAGGCTGAACTGTAGGAGTAGGAAAGGATGAATTCTGTGTTTCATCTCCATATGGAAATGTAGGATGAATGTACAGACGAATCATTGCGATTTTGCATGAGGGCATACCTATAGAGTACATTAACAAGAAAGGTCACAAAATTTATGACATCTGAATGATCCAAAATTTTGCTATAAGTTCAGTCTCCATGGTTGGAATAAAAGTAACTATTCGTTATATATATGAGAATCTAACAACTCCTCAAGGTCACTGCATTATTGAACCAAACAATACTATCACTTATATCATATAAAATACTTAGGCTGTTACTGCTGACCTTCAGAAAATATTGAGGAATTTCGTATTACCTTTTCGTATTACAATTTTTCAGTTTGAAAAACTGGTTTTTTAGATTCGAAAAACCCAGTTATATCTATATTACCTGTATTCACTTATCACTTTTGTATTAACTATATAAACCGTTAGACCGGGGGCCCGTGACAGAAATTTTGTTCCCATTTTTCACCGTCTGCCTTATTCAGAGGACATATTTACATCCAAAAGCAACAATATTATGCGTTGAACGAATTTTCCTTCGCTTGCCTTCCGACATAATTACACACACTGTAGTCCCGTATCTCACACCCAACGGTTTGTAATTATGTCGGAAGACAAGCTCGGAAAATTATGATTAATCTTTCTTCAGGTAAGTCGATTAATCTTTCAATTTTTTTCCCATGTCACACATGCTTGAACATCAACTCTAGTTTGCATAAAAAAAGCTTCTTTGGCCACCATTTTACCGTCTGCCATTCATGCGACCGGAAGGCCAGGTTACGCAACCCACAAAAAAAATGATTGGCAGACGGTTACATGGTGTTCTGGATAAAGCATGAATTTTTTATTCAACAAAAAAAATGGTTAACTAAAATCAATTTTTTACCGTCTGCCAAGCACAGCGTAGACTAACAGTGTAATGAAATGAATGAATTTTCACAAGGCAGACGGTTTGCCGGTGTATTAATAATTTAAAGTAATTAGTTAATTAACAATTTTTTTACAGTGTCTCTGAATCATTTTCTACCGTATAAAACTTGGTAAAATATGAACTTCAGTATTAAAAATACAGAAAAAAATTATTGGCAGAAGAATACAACGTGGTTATACAACTGAAAAACATTTTTTAATTTGTTGAAAAGAGTAATAACTTTTACCGACAGTTTACCGTCTGCTATTGTTTACTTGCAATATACAGGGTGTAACTGAATAAGTGTAAAACATTTAAGGTGATTCCTTATAGAAAAAAAGATAGGATCTTTCCTATAAAAAAACTTCATTGGAGCATCCCTTGTTAAGATACATCACCTTAAAAGTGGTACATAAAATTTGTATAACAATTTTTTTCACAAGCACTGAAAAATTTACAATATTGAAAGTAACCTGACGTTTTGTACTACCAAAAAGACACTTCGGCAGTAATTTATTTGGTTTACCCCATGGTTGTAAGGGGTGGAAAACACAACCCTGTTTGTCTTATTATTTGTTTACCATTTAAAAATTTATTTCCGATAGCCTGTTTATTTTAAACAAAAAATGTTTTTTGGGTTTTTTGCCTAAAATAAACCAGTTCGTAGCAAAAAATTGTTTCACGAACAACTACAGAGATACATCGTCATAAATGCCAACTGGATTTATTGTTATTTTGTAGTTAGTATCTGCATTGAACGATTAAAGGGTAATAAACAAAACTAATTTATTAATAACAAAACACACAACATGTAGAAATCATGTAGTAAATGTTCAATATGTCTACCTTCAGACATTACGCATGCGTCTAGACATCGGCGCATTGAGCCACGTATTCGCTCAAATATTTCTGGAGTCTCTCTGAATACCCTGCATGCATCGATGATGTGGTTTCTTAAGTCCTCTACATCGCGAACAGGAATACAATAAACCAAATGCTGTAAATTGCCCCAAATAGAGAACTCGAGAGGATTGAGATCCGGGGATCAAGCGGGCCAGTTCTGTGGTCCTCCTCGGCCTATCCACTGATTTGCATATGTTAAATGCTTACGTGCTACTTGACTAAAATGGGCGAGAGCCCCATCATGCATAAAAAACAAATCCCTTCTGACGCCCAAAAGAACTTCCTCAGCAGTACTGGATGCACTTCTCTTGAAAATTGAACGTTTGCCTCACTATATAATCGAGGAGGTAGAAAATGAGGCCCAATTAAATCATCCCCAATAACTCCGAGCCACACATTAAAAGAAAACTGTTCTTGATGGTTACTTTCGACAAAAGCGTGAGGGTTTTCATCAGCCCATATGTGGTAATTATGAAAATTGATAATCTTGTCCCGAGAAAAACTACATTCGTCTGTGAATTCTATCGTCTTCAGAAAGTCACAATTTCTTCTAATCATTTTCAGCATCCAATTGCAAAATTCAAGACGGTTCGGAAAGTCTCGCGGTAACAGTGCCTGTACTCGTTGCAGATGGTAAGGGTATAAGAGTTGTTCCTTTAAAATTCGAAATACCGTCATATGATCAACATTTAGCTGGAAAGCAATCTTTCTAGTACTGGAAGTAGGTTGTTCTTCAATCGAATTAAGTACTGCTTCCTCAAGCTGTGGTGTTCGTACTTCTCGATGGCGACCACAATCCTGCGTTCTTTTGTCGAACGAACCATATTCTCGTAATCGTTGATGAAGTCGAGCAAATATTCTATATGAAGGATGCTACCGTTAGGGATACATTTCAGCATATCTTCTAGAAGCTTCTAACCCATTTCCCTGCGACAGACCGTAAACGTAATGCATATCAGCCATTTCCTCATTTGAGTATGACATTTTAATAACAAGTGAATTATTGAAGTAACAAATTAGGAACAGAACAACAACACACAATTAGTATCAATTCAATTTCGAAAATTCACAAACCGACAGCGTCATACCAATTCAATTGTCACTATCGCTAATATAGCGACCTACTACATAGATTAGTTTCGTATTTTCGCATTTATTACGATGTATTTCTGTAGTTGTTCCCAAAATAATTATTTGCTGCGAACTGGTTTATTTTGGGCAAAAAACCCATGAGACACTGTTTGTTTAGAATGAAACAGGATATCGGAAATAAATTTTCAAATGGTGAACAAATAATAAGACAAAAAGTTACATCGGAAATGAATTTTAGGGGTTGCGTTTTCCACCCCTCACAACCATGGGGTAAACTTAATAAATTTCTGGCTAAGTGTCTTTTTGGTAGTACAAAACGTCAGGTTAATTTCAATATTGTAACTTTTTTAGAGCTTGTGAAAAAAAATTGTTATACACATTTTATGTACCCCCTTTAAGGGGCTGTATCTTTACAAGGGATGCTCCAATGACTTTTTTCATATGAAAGATCCTATCTTTTTTTCTATGAGGAGTCACCTCCTTAAATGTTTTACACTTCAGCAGACGATAAACTGTCGGTAAAATTTATTACTTCTTTAACAAATTAAAAAATATTTTTAAACACGGTCTATTCGTCTGCCAATAATTTTTTTTCTGTATTTTTAATACTGAAGTTTATATCTTACAAAGTTTTATACGGTAAAAAATTATTCAGAGACACTGTAAAAAAATTGTTGAGTAACTAATGCCTTCAAATTATCAATACACCGGCAAACCGTCTACCTTGTGAAAATTCATTCATTTCATGCTACTGTTAGTCTACGCTGTGCTTGCATGTCTTGGGCTGTTTTTGTTCGTTTTGTTTAAAAAAAAATGCTTTCCAACTGTATTTTCATTTGAGAAGGCTACTTTAATTTGATTGGTAATGACTATCATTCCATGTTTATCAGATAAATTTACTGTAAATGGAATTTTGTGATATTTGGGTTTCACCCCAGTATTTTTGAAAAGAGGAACTTCTCTCTCATTATTTTTCTAATGAGGGCTTTACAAAAATTATTTTCCGCTAGGTGATTCTCAATCAATTTGAGATTTTTGTTATGGAAATCAGAATTGGAAATAGCAATTGCTCTTGATTTTAAATACCTCATAATGTTGATTTTACTGTGGAAGTTATGTTTTGAAAAATAATTCAAAAATCTCTCGGAGAAAGTTGGTTTATGATAGCAGCCTACCTTTAAAATTTGATTTGAATCTTCAATTATTTGAGTATCCAGAAATGGTAACTAATTGTTTTCTTCCATTTCAAGAGTGAATTTCAGTTTTGGAAGAAAACTATGAGATGTATATAATATTTCAGTTTGTTTATTTTTTGGAATGAAAGTAACAATATCATCAACATTTCTTTTGAAAAAAGACAATGAAACTGATAACTTATTATGCATATATTTTGTATTTCTGTCATGACCAAATCTGCACAAATGGTTGACATACAATTACTCAATACCAACCCAAAAAATTTGTTTGTAAATAGTTCCATTGTAACAAAAGGAATTGAAGTCTATACAGAATTCAAAAACTTGAAGTGGTGAAGTTTTATAAGTAAAATACCTTGATAATTCCCTTTTTTCACTCTTTTTCTTTCTGTCAGTAATCAAAAAGCAGACACCACTTTATCAGAATCACAGATGAAGCCTTTCGTTTGTTTCATGTCCCTTTGTGTTGGTGTTCTATTGAAGTTGTTGCAATGTTTTTCATTTTATTTTTAAATGTATCTTATATGTCTAATGTTTTTTTAAATAGTTATATCAACCCGGATAAACTACTTCTCGGTGAGTAATTGAAACGATACTTATCGTATGAGTTTTGTGGAAGGTATGTTCATGAAACTACATTGTTACAGAGCCCTGAAGAAGAATTTAATTGAATTCGAAACGTTGGCTGCGTTTCTTTGAGAAAAAATTGATTCTGTTACCCAACCAACCAATGTCTCTTTTTACTGATACCGGTAAATCTGAGAAGGGTAAGGTGAATATCCTGCAAGACGTGGTGTTGGTGAAGGGATCAGAGCTACCAGAGAATATCGTGGACTTCCTAACGGAATTCCATGTAGAACCCCCACTCAGCCCCCTTCCTGAAGAAGCTATGATGGTGACGACTTCAAGACCTGGATTTAGCAGAATGGAGGATGTTCGTTCAACCACCCCCTCTTCTGAAATGAGCAGCACCAGCAAAGATGCGGAGATGGGCTCGAAAAGTGCCAGCAAAAGAGTGGCAGCAAGCGGTAGTGATGATGAGTTTGCTGCCCCCCAACCGACTAAGAAGAGGGTGTCCGCCGCTGAGTCGAAGCAGGTGGAGCCAAAGGTGATACCAAAGCAGTCGGAGCTGCGGAAATACATAAAAATATGGGATCAGAGGAATCCTTATCGGCAGCCGCCGATGACCTCGACCCTGTGGCGAGCCCCTTCTACGTTGGATACCACCGTTTCAAAGTCCAAGACGGTCAAGACGTCGATGACGTCCAAGACACCGATGGCGTCGCAGACACCATCTACTGCATTGAACATTGAGCCAACCACCACCACGACATCTTTGGAGACCACAACCGGGCCGCATAATCTACTAAAAGCCGGATCCATAGTACCTCCGCCACCGATGCTCACCACCAAGACATCTTTAGAGACCACAACCGGGCCGCATAACCTACCAAAAGCCGGATCCATAGTACCTCCGCCACCGATGCCTGTGCCAACTGTTCAGGGGCAACTTCCGGCCCACCATCTGGCAGCGAGGTGGAGTTACCGACACCGCAGAGGAGCTGCAACTCAGTCGACGACGTGCTCGAACTCGGCAGAATATGCCGAGAGAGGAAGACAAAGCTACTGGTGATCCGGTGTGGCGACGAGGGATTGGCAGAGATTGCCACACGCAAGCGACGATTTGTGGTTCGACAGGAACAACTAGTCGAACGGAAAGGGCGTTTGCTGGCTGAACTGGCAGAGGTGGAAACCAACATTGAAAGGGAAAGTCAAGACATCGTCGGAGTCAAAGAGGTGTTTCGTGTTGAGGGTGATTCAACGAAACGGTACCGGCTCGAAGTCGCCCACATTAGCGACTGTGTGAATGATCTCCAGAAGCGGATCAAGAAGGGAGTTGACGACATGATGACATAATCAACATTTATTTCACTTAATTTCAATTCGAAGACGATGACGACAGCTAAACACTCAAATTAGTTTGGCAGATATTGGAAGGTTAGAAGAAGCAGCTCGTAATCTTTGAATGAACAATGTGGAAAAAAATTCTTCGTCTTCCATTTCATTTCATACAATTTTGATCATTGTAATTTTTCTTGTGAAATTGAAAATAAATGAGATAATTCCATTATAAGATTTCACCCCTACATATTTCAGGTTTAAATCGTAAAAATATCGATCCTATGAAAAAAAAAAGATTTTATGAAAAAAATCATAGGAATCAGTATTGTTGAGAATTTAATTTTATACAGCTTTTATCATAACAATTTTTCATATGAAATTGGAAATAGACAAGTTATTTAATAAAAATGTATATTTTTATTAAATAACAAGTTTTATCTTCCTCTTGAAGATGATCACTTGGTGATCGAACACGTGTCTAAGTGTAAAATTAACGATTTGGTGTTGGGAAAAAACTCCAGTTATATTCATTACTACACCAAAGGTTCCAAACAGTACATCATAAGTAAATTTATTCAAGTTCAAATTCCCTATACCTTGCGATAGTCGCTTTTTGACTCAGAAATATTCGTGGATTCACGAAGAAGAGTATGTATATTTATTGAAGAATATGTTACTTTTCAACGAAACTGCAAATTATTTTGAACACTATTAACATCCAGACTCAATATTAGTGAGCTGGTTTTGAATCTGCCTCAAAAGATTATTCTCTTCCAGTGTTATGCTTCGAACTTGACTGTATAACAGCACCTCCATTCACACCACAGAGGCTACTTTTCAAAGAAATATATTTTCAATGTCACTAGTCTTTTCTGTTGTTACTTTATGCCAAATACCTGCCCCGTAAAAATAACCTTCAGAAGTTTTTCAGAAAATGTTACCGGTAAAGGCAAGTTAAGGATTTTACTTTTCGCACCTAGCCAAAGCTATAACTACCTATTATAGTTACGTATTTGTTGTCATTCCAATCAATCTATGAAAACTACATTACGATTCAGAAATATTATCTCACTGATACTAATTATCCTTATCATTCAGTACATCCAGTTGAAATTCACACTTTTAGTGGAACATCGAAACTGAATGTTATCATGTGAGTAGATAATTTTTAAGGTTGATTTTTTTTATAAAGATGATTTTTGTTCAAGTAATTGTCTGCTAACATTAATCTTCTACGAAAATATTTAGAGGAAGTAGATCCCACTGCTTCCTGTTATTCTGTCACCTTCGAAATTTTATAACTAAAATATCATTCAATAATTTTTTATGAATTCCCTATAGACACAGAATATCGAAGAGCACTTGAAATCATCGTCAGTCACTATTCATCTGGTGATATTTTGAAATACAAGGAATTGACTTCTAATAACCAATTATACAGGGTGTCCCTGGACTTCCTCTTTTCCTCTCGGGAATGTATAGATGGGGTCAAAATATCACCAGTACTTCATATAACTTTTTTTCCTGAAAGTCTTCGTAACCAAGTTACGGGCCCTCGAAGTTACAAAATGAAAAATGTTTTTCTTTGATAACTTTTCAAGTGAATATTCAAAATCATCCAAATTTTGGTAGTTGACTAAAAAAATGAATTCCGTTGATGAGCTTTCATGCAGGAGTCAGTTGTTTTGCTACAAAGTCAGGAACGGACTACCCCCGATGGTCCACACCCCAAAACTTTGAAATGACAGATATTTTTCAATATTTTTCAACAAAATAAGGTTACTTGGACAATTTTATGAATAAAAGTACTCGTGTGGAAAGTCGATCGGAGCAACGAGTCTTGATAAAAATGTAGTTCTACTTGACGACATCAAACCCGCTCGTCCACCATTATTTGAAATGAATAATTATCAAAGCAGAAATAATAATGATAACGTTAATTCAACAACATTTATAACAGGAATAATACAAAGTATGCTAAAATGAAGTCGTAAACAAAAAGTACAGTACCTATATGGAAGTTTAAGTCACAATTGTGATAGCAGATATTTTTTCAAAAGAAATATCAAGTTCTGTAGATTCGTGGTGTTTTTAAACTAACAAGCTACTCTACTATGAAATATCGAATTCATTCCATATTTTGTATGTACATAATACGTGTGGAATAATCACGTTTCGTGTTGATCAGTTATCTGAATCTCATGAAACTCAACATTCGAATGTTTCAAATTCTTCTTCACAGCTAAACTGTTGAGGAGTTTCACTGATAATTATAATTTTATGGGAGAAATTCTTTAACACGAATCTAAATTTAGCTGAAAAAACGCACATTCGGAAAAAATATTTACTATACTAATAAAAAGCAAACGAATGAACTACAAAAACGGCTGCACATGATCAGGTGAAAAATATCCAGGGAATAATTATGTTCCATTTCTTTCACAGATGTTGACAAAATAACCTTTTAGAAAGTTTTGATAAAAAATGAGAAACTGGAATGCGATTTTGTTTTGTTGAGTGGTGCGTTGTCATATGACTATCATTGTATTGTCAATATTCTATAGGATATTTTGAATTTTTTTGATATGGCCGAACAGTTTACATTCAATGAATATGCAGATATGCATGTATTTTATGGACGAGCATTTTGTAATGCTGCAGAAGCTCGTCGTCTGTATTCCGAGCATTTTCCCAATCGAACGGTACCGTCAAGAGAAACATTCGAGCGTGTCGATCGCAGCTTGAGGGAGACAGGTATGTAATAATTGATAATTAATTTGAGCACGTTGTTTTATTTCGATTTTATTGTAGGTACAGTTTTGCCAAAACGAGGTGGTGAGGGCGCTCCTAGGACTGTACGTACCGTTGTATTGGAGGAAAATATTTTGGAAGCCGTCGCTGATGATCCTTCAATGAGCATCAGGAATCTATCAGAACAGTTCCATACATCCAAGTCCACTATTCATAGAATAATTAGGGAATAACTGCTCCACCCATTTCACATCCAGAAGGTACATGCCATGACACCTCAAGATTTTCCAGCACGACTGGAATATGCCAATTGGTTCATGGATAGGCAAAGAGAGGATATGACTTTTATTAATCGAGTTTTATCCACTGATGAAGCAGGTTTCAGTAGAGATGGAGTTATCAACTCTCATAATCTCCATATATGGGCCGAAGAAAATCCCCATGGGATATTGCAAACCAAACACCAACGGAAATTCAACGTGAATGTTTGGGCTGGTATCATAGGAAACCATCTTATAGGACCATTCGTTCTACAGGACCGATTGAATGGGGAACGTTATTTGTAGTTCATTCAGAACGATTTGAATGGACTTTTGGAACATGTTCCATTGCAAATCCGAAGAGATATGTGGTTTATGCATGATGGCGCTCCTCCTCATTTTAGTTTGATTGTGCGTGACCATCTGAACCATATTTTCCACAATAGATGGATTGGTAGAGGTGGGCCATATTCATGGCCATCGCGGTCTCCGGATTTAAATCCATTGGATTTCTTTCTGTGGGGGCATCTGAAAAGCCTTGTTTACGCTACACCTATTCACACAAGAGATGCATTGTTGAATGGAATAACATTACATTGTGAAGCCATACGAAACGACCTGGAATGCTATTTCAAGTACAGAGAGGGTGTCTTCGCAGACTAAGAAAATGTATAGAGAGAGAAGGTGGTCATATCGAGCAGTTTCTGTAGCGGATTTTTCATTTCTGTTTGCTCTTGAGGCTCTTGAGTTTCGTTAGTTGAACGTGTTTGCATTATAAAAATTCGTTATGAACATTTTACCTATCATTTCCATTTTCCTTAAAAACTAATATTTTCGAATAATGGTAGACATCTCAGGATAACTGTTGTTGAATTAACGTTATCATTATTATTTCTGCTTTGATAATTATTCATTTCAAATAATGGTGGACGAGCGGGTTTGATGTCGTCGAGTGAAACTACATTTTTATCAAGACTCGTTGCTCCGATCGACTTTCCACACGAGTACTTTTATTCATAAAATTGTCCAAGTAACCTTTATTTGTTGAAAAATATTGAAAAATATCTGTCATTTCAAAGTTCTGGGGTGTGGACCATCGGGGGTAGTCCGTTCCTGACTTTGTAGCAAAACAACTGACTCCTGCATGAAAGCTCATCGAAGGAATTCATTTGTTTAGTCAATTACCAAAATTTGGATGATTTTGATTTATTATTCTCTTGAAAAGTTATCAAAGAAAAACATTTTTCATTTTGTAACTTCGAGGGCCCGTTACTTGGTAACGAAGGATTTTAGGAAAAAAAGTTATATGAAGTACTGGTGATATTTTGACCCCATCTATACATTCCCGAGAGGAAAAGAGGAAGTCCAGGGACACCCTGTATATCGGTCTCTATTTTATGAGCTTTTATCTTGCCAACTTTGTATGTGTTAATATATAAACGGCGTATTGATTTCAAAACGTACCACCCTCTATATTTTTGCCCTCATCAAAAAAGATGAAATTATGATAAAACACTTCAAAACCTATTTTCAAGGGCATATTGTAAGCATCAATTTTATAAACTATTGTTGTTATTTAGAGTTCTGTTATTTCTTCGCGAAAATTCAAGTATGGTTCATCAGTTAGATTTTCCTCGATGAATGAAAATTCAATTATTGTATTCCCAATAAAACAAGCCCAAACGTTCACTATCTCTAGATATTCTGTAGGACCTTCTCTAAAAAGTCGCGGAGTTTGATCGCTGCACTTTCGACAATTTTGTTTGTTAAGATGCCTGTTAGGAAAAAACGTACACCAATCAGTTGAACAAATATTGTGCAAAATATTTTGATTTTGATTTAAATATTCTAAATTCAATTTTCTTTCAGAAAAAGTTTCATTTCATACGAGTGTATTTCAATTTTTGCTGCTTTCTTTACTGTTTCTTGAGACATTTCTATACTTGGCTTGGCACAAAGTTCTGTGGAGGTTTCTGCAGTAAAAGTGCCGCTCCATCCAAAACAAGACTATTATTTTTTTATGCTAGCAAAGGATACAGTAAACTAATTCCAGGTCATTATCATGATTTGAATTACTAATGGAACATGTTTTGCTGAACATTTTTGGCGTTCTTCTTGGGCATCTTCGATAATCCCCATAAATACAATTCATTTCAGTTCTATGTTGAAACGCAGACACCATTGCATTTCGTACAATTCAACAAACGCACAACTTCTTACTTTCAAAATTTACTTTATAGTAACGTAAAAATACAAAGTGTTTTTATAACTAAACTTGTTTTCAGTTTTTACCAAATTTCTTGCGAACAACTAATAAGAATGATCAAGTATGTGATATCTTAGCGGCCTTTAAAATGTTACCTTGAAAAATGGGTTTCAGGTTTTTTTCCATATTTCTAGATTTTCTAAAGGAGCCAAAATATAGAAGGTGGTATGAATATTACTGGAGTTTTTTTCCAACACCAAATCATTATTTTCAACACCTAGGCACGTGTTTCGATCACCAAGTGATCATCTTCAAAGAGGAAGATTGAACTAGAAACTAACGCGAAGCTAACGCTATTTATGCTACATAGATATCCCATACAGGTGCACTATCCAAGTGTACCACCCATACAGGTATACCAACCTAAATTAATTTTACAATTTTGCCTTATCTATTATCTTACAATATATGTTTAACTGTAATAGCTGTATATAAAACAGTTTTCAGCTATATAAAAATCAATTTCACAATATTGCCCATATCTAAATTTATTTTTGCAATTTGTCCTCATGTAGTAATCAGTAAACCCAACAATAATAGTTCAACAAAGCTATATAGTATGCTCTTTGGTATAAGTCCGTCATCGTTATTCATAATATTATTATGTTTACTGTTTTCTACACTCTCATAGGCATCTAGTTGCCTGTTGTTAACTTGTCTAACTGATCTTAATGAACTGAAGTCTATGGAATGGTTTTGCTGCAAAATATGATGGGCGACTGCTGATTTTTCAGGTCTTCCATATTTTGAGTGTGCTAGTGTTCCTTATATCTTACTTTAATCGATCTTTTTGTCTGTCCATAATATTTTGCATCACAGTGCTTACATTCGATTTTGTAAATTCCAGACTTTTCCGAATTCTCGACTTTGTCTTTTGGACTTCCCAAAAGGCTGTGTAGTGTATGACTTGTTTTAAAAAACCACCTTCATACCTAGTTTCTTGAAAATCTTTCCAAAGTTCTTCGTATATTGGTGATATGGAACTGAGATGTATTTATCTTAGTTTTCGTCCTTTCTGAAAGTCGATATTTCGTTCATTCTTAACCTAAACTTCTTCTTCCTCATTATGTCATATACAATATCCCTCGAGAAACCGTTAGTGGCTGCTATTTCCTGTATTGTACGTCTTTCTTTTGTGAACTTATCATGTGTTAGAGGGAAAGTCAAAAGACGATGCACTAAAAAATTCAACCCAGTACGTTTGTGCTGTCCATAGTGATGTGAACTATCAGGAATATACCTGTACGTGCTTGTTTCTTTTCTGAATATATCGTATTCTAATCCTCCATATTGGCTTCTCATTACCAAAACGTCAAGAAATGGTAGTTGTCCCTTATTTTCTAACTCATACGTGAATTTTATTGATGGAAATCCATTATACAAAATGGAAACAAAGTCCTCAATATTCGATTTTTTGGTATCGAATATCGCGAAACTATCTACATACCTTAGCCAAATCCTAGGAAAATACTTCCACTTTTCTTTGGTTTCCATTTCGAATCTGCTCATGAACAGGTCTGCCAGGTAGGGGGACAAGGGATTTCCCATGGCCGTTCCTTCCTGTTGTTCATAAAAGCAACCTTCTACCTGGAACCGATTTTGTTTCATACACAAATTAGTAAGAGAAACGAATTTATCGATTTCGTTATTATTGAAATTATTTTTCTCTAGTAATTCCCTGAGGTATTGCAAGGTCTGTGGAATTGGGACGCTGGGAAATAAGGAACTAACATCAAAAGAAACCAAAATCTTACCTTCTTGCAGAACCATGTTTTTAGTGTGTTGTATGAACTCTAAAGGGCTTTTTATACTAAAACTTGGTTCCGCGACAGACAAGGTTTCAAATTCCTTAGTGAGCCACATTGCTATTTGGTAGGTAGGAGCTCCAATAGCTGACACGATGGGGCGCATTGATTTTTCCGATTTGTGGATTTTTGGAAGACAATATAGTCATGTCACTCAACATATTTTGCAACAAAACTATCCATAGACTTCAGTTCATTGAGATTAGTTAGGCAAGTTAACATCAACAGGCAACTGGATGCCTATGAAAGTGTAGAAATAAGTAAACAAAATAATATCATGAATAACGATGACGGACCTATACCAAAGAGCATACTATATAGCTTGTTAAAATGATATTGTTGGGTTTACTGATTACTACATGAGGACACATTGCAAAAATAAATTTAGATAGGCAATATTGTGAAATTAATTTTTATATAGCTGAAAATTGTTTTATATACAGCTATACCAGTTAAACATATATTGTAAAATAATAGATAAAGCAAAATTGTAGAATTAATTTAGGTTGGTATACCTATATGGGTGGTACACCTGGATGGTTTACCTGTATGGGATATCTATATAGCATAAATAGTGTTAGCTTCGCGTTAGTTTCTAGTTTAATCTTCCTCTTTGAAGATGATCACTTGGTGATCGAAACACGTGTCGAGGTGTTGAAAATAACGATTTGGTGTTGGGAAAAAAGGTGGTATGTTTTCAAATATATACACTGTGTATGTATGTTAGTCCGGGTCAAATCTTTCAACTGTATTTCAATGCACATAACCTCAACTGACATCGCTGAAATTTTTGCATACACCTTCGGTTTGGATGATAATGCACGGTCAGCTAAATAAATAGTTAGCAATATTCTACATCCAATAAGGCGGCCGCCTAAAACAGCGAAATAGTTTTTCATGCACCTCCATGATATGGGTATCAAATTTGCTGAGGAAATAGAAAAAATGAAATGACATCACTCTGCATCCAATACTGAGGACCGCCCAAGATGATGAACTAGTTTTCTTGTATACACATGAAAGTTTGCTCGAAACAGTGTTAAAATGACATAACTTCATTTCAAATCTAATATGGCGTGCCAGTCAATATTAGGGAAAAATTTAATTATGCATCCCATGACATAGGTATTAATGCCCGTATTCACCGTTTTCTCTGTAAAGCAAAGGTTGCGTAAGTCCGCTTGAAACTCAAACCAAGCTTGAATGTTTGCGGTATATACCACATATCACAGAACAATAAACGTAGCTTAGCCAAGCGCCAAAATAACTTGGCAATGTTGTATCTTTTCAGGGATAATTACTGTTTACGTGTCAATTTTCAAAACAGGTGAATTTGATAAAATTGGGGTTTAGATGGTTTACTTCTACCTTGTTGTCAGAAACTGTCAGAATCAGACAAAAGAACATACTTACCAGTGGATTTTCTATTATTCTACTACTAGCGAAATGGATGAAAAAGTAAGGGTTCCAAACTTTACCTCACCGGAGAAATAATTTTTGCAATTCAATCATATCCCCCTGAATTGCAAAATAACATCTAACTGACCATCTATATAGAGGAAAATGTTCTACTCAGGACTACCTGCATGTCGGTCGATGGCCAGCTCTGTTGAACAATAATAATACTATAAAATCACTTATTTTTTCCCAATACCAAACCGTTGTTTCAACACCGCGATACATGTTTCGATCACCAAGTGATCTCCAAGAGGAAGATCAAACTAATCATACTTACAAAGTGATCCTTCTATATACCATAGGTACCTCTAGGTACCTCTAGGTACCTGCGTCTTAAGTGTCTTAAATTATTTTCAAAATATTGCCTTATCTGCTAGTCCTAAATTAATTTACAATGTGTCCTCATGTAATAGTCAGGTAAATCTGATAATTAAAGTATTATTTTGAAAAGCTATATAAAATTAATTTCACAATATTGCCTTATCTACTAGTATTATGTAATTTCAGGATAACTTTGTAGGTATGATTAGATTGACCTTCCTTGGTGATCGAGACATGTGTCGAGGTGTTAAAACAACGGTTTAGTGTTGGGAAAAAACTCCAGTAATATACATATAGTGTAGTAAGCTTGGTCAGTCCGAATCTTCTATAGAAGGTCATATCATCCATCTCCTCGAAATAGTTGGGCCTCCTAAAAATTCTTCGTAGAAATTCAAAATCAACGATTTGTAATATGCCATTATCGTCTTCCAGCATAATTTTATCTTCTAGATCCACCATTCTGCAACAACTGATTTTCATTTCTCAAGTCCGTTTACTAAAACATAAGTGGGGTTCTGATGTCTATATAAGCTTGCCTTTACATATAGGTAAAGCCACGTTAAAGCCCTGTTAACTTCGTACAACCGTAAAATCGATGAATGTTGTGTTATCAGCTGAGTTAGATTAACTTTTATATATTGTGTTTGTGAAGCACAAAGTCGGACCATAATAACAGGGCCAGCTATGCCAGGTTACTTTTGCTATGTTTATGCTAAGCAGTGAATTATTAGTCATAAAAAGACTAGATGATACGAAAACAGTATAAAATATATTATATAGACATGTACCAAGTACATGGTAATGTTAACTATTTACTGGTTAACGTAGTAAACAAGTTTTTTTTCTAATAGAAATTACTTAGTTAACAAAGATACTCATGTACTGATATTTGAGTATTTCAAACACACTGAATCATATTCATATTCTCTTTGAAGATGAAAAATGTTGCATGCTTAGATAAATCAGTTGTTTCACAAGAATATAACATTTCCATCATTGCATATGTATATAATTCATATTAAAATGATTTTTTGTTTCAGGCAACTGCTATTTCAGATTCTGGTTTTCTCTATAACACCCTTCGTTGTCCAAGGATCTTGTGAATCTCAGTACTTGCCCAACAGATTTTCAGTTACTTGCACCAATTTTACATTTCGAAATGTATCTATCGAACCAACTTACAATGAACTCAAATGGAATTATACAAAGAGTATAACTATCAATGAATCTGCTGTACCGGTATTTAAATCAGATTTGAGCTTCACCAAGCTCATCAATTTCTCAGTTGCAGTTTTCTCAGATATTGGCATAAATGTAATAGAGCAACATGCTTTCAGCAAAATGCCTAACTTGACCAATTTGTTTTTATCTAACAATAATATCAATAGAATCTCTATTGGTATCTTCGATTACTTGAAGAAATTAAAAAAACTAGACCTGTCCAATAACTCAATTAGCGTCATCGAGGCCGATTCTTTTCTCAATTCTAGCATAACGCTACTCAATATATCACTGAACCACTTGACATTCTCGGAAGGCTTCAGTTCAATGACAAAACTTACCGTGCTTGACTTTTCTCAAAATAATTTATCTTCCTTTGACTTATCGCAAACTCCCGATGAATTGAAAACTCTCATTTTGGGAAATAATAACGTAAAAAAGTTCACAGGAAGTAGGAACAAAATGTTGACGATATCGACATTGATTCTAACAAAAAATTCAATTCAGAACCTAGAGCCGCTACCATTGAAGAACTTCAACAATTTAGCGAAATTATATTTGAATAGAATGATATTAGTTCTCTACCTACTGGATATTTCTCCGATTTGCTCAGTCTTTGTCATCTAGATCTTTCCTATAACAAATTGACAGTAATACCAACCGGTACATTTGACACATTGGGACATTTGCAAACCCTGATTCTCTCACATAATAATATCAAGACCATAGAAGAACCAATTTGCACAATTTGTATGACCTTTCTCAACTTTATATCGATCATAATCAACTGATCACATTGAATTTGAATGCCTTGATCAAACCAGATAAACACTTGAAGAACGTATGGCTGGATAATAACAGATTTTCTTGTGAATTTCTCTCTCAACTTATTGAAAAAACAATACTTTCGAACATAGAAGTTGCCAATGGAGAAAATTTCAACTCCTCCAATGTCAATGGTAACAAATGTTATAGAGATCAGACCGATAACGATTACTCATTTTACAAATCAAACAGGTTGCCAATAATATTTGGGGGACTCGCTGGAGTGGTCTTTGTTTTGTCCATACCATGGTGCGTAAGATATTATATACGAACTAAGTCGGGAAGAAGCCTAGTGGAAGAAATGGAAATGGATCCTTCTGAGACGTGTACGTGATTGATTTATCATTCTTTCAATCTGCCATTGAAGATGTTGTCTTTGGAATGATCGACAATCTAAGTGTTATTGCGATCACTTTGATGAAATGTTAACTAGTTACCTAGTGGAAATTAGACAAAAGTATTTTTATTCATTTCACTAAAGTGATTACGATGCACTGTTTAGAACCTTTGGTGTAGTAATGAATATTACTAGAGTTTTTTCCCAACACCAAATCGTTATTTTCAACACTTCGACACGTGTTTCGATCACCAAGTGAGTAAAACAAGTTTTAATCTTCCTCTTTGAAGATTAAAACTAGTTTTAATCTTCCTCTTTGAAGATGATCACTTGGTGATCGAAACACGTGTCGAGGTGTTAAAAATAACGATTTGGTGTTGAGAAAAAACTCCAGTAATATTCACTAAAGTGATCATGAGTTTCTACAAAATAAACAAGTCATCAATTACACAAAAAAGTGTAATACAAATAGTAATATCAATAGTAATACATTATAAACGAATCATGGTGCAGAAAATGAACTCTATTTCTTAAAAAAAAATCAATATGGTTTTTGAAATATTAGACATATAAAAACTCGAGTTGTGGTGATACGTTTCATAATCAGCTTTATTCTGTTTGAAGTTGACTTAATTATTTTCATATTCAAAAATGTCTGCAGGAGAGCTGTCTTGATAATAATTGACTCCACAGTTCTTGAAGAATCAAAAGCGTTCAGTTGATTCTTTAAAGAAACCGACACAACAGTAACTACACTGCTATCATATTAATTTAGTCGTTATCTTTGTTTTGGTTCAGACATATATTGTTCTTCCTTAATTGATAAAATTAGGATCATCTGCTAGTGAATGAAAATGAAACTTCTTATTTTGTTCTTGAATATAAATGCAGGTACCAACGTGACCGTACCCAGTACACTTACGATCTGGTCGTTTCAGTCCCTGCCGATACTCGGAGCTGGCAAACTAGCTCCTTCGACAATATTTAGTATCGGCAGAATGTTGGTCGGAACCGCCCAGTCGATTGTTCGCCGATTATGCTTTGCCGCAGCTGGGCCGACGTTATAGAGCGTCTTAGCCAACATTTATTTGCCTATGCCAGTAATGCATAATTATTATGATTCGATATAGACATTAATGTCATTGGTGTGAACATTCGATAGTGCGAGGAGCCATTCAACTTGGTTATGATGATTTTTGAGATTTTCGATGTATGTAGAGTACAAAAAAATATAAAATGGGTTTCTATTCAAAAAGTGAGTGAAGATGAAAACTGAATCGAATTAAATCCAAAACAATCATTGCTCCCTCACATCGGAACAGCAATACGCTTCTCAACGCGTTTTCACCAACGAACCACGACAAAACTTGCTAGAGGAAAGTCGTACGACTGCATAATGGTTAAATATACTATATCTTGCCTATTAATAGTAAAGTTGGTTTAGAATCAATCGCAGATAGCCCTTTCCTAGTATATATTAGGAAAGGATAACTCACTTCTGCGGTTTATTTTCGTGCTATCCCATGATGTATATTGTGAGTTGGAGTCACATGCCACTATCATTTTAAATTTGTTCCTTTTGCTATTGTCGATCAGTCGGTGCCTAGCAAGAGGAGGTACAGTATCGTAATATCCCGCGAGAAAAGCAGAAAAGGCGATATTGTTCGTCTCATACTCTTCCAGACTGGTGAGATAACTGATACAGCTATCAAATTTCGGTTGCAGAAGCCTGTGGTAATGAAGTAATTGATAAGTTTTCTGACGATTAGGTTGAACATATTATCATTTCCTCAGGAATATTGCTTCATTTACTTTGTTTGTATTCGAGGTTGCTGTAGAAAAGCAACTTCGATCAATTTGTCCCTGATTTTTTTAAAGAAATATGAAGAATCTTTGGCATGTTTTAAAACACCGTGACTTCACGAGAGGAGATCGAGAGTCATTAGTGACTCTTTCACCTGACACCCCAGGGTCGAGAGATGAGTTGAATCAGATGGCAAGGTGAAGACATATTTCACTGATAGGTCAGCTAGTTTCTTATACCCTACTGACAAAACAAACTTCGTCTTCATTTTGTAAGTCCAGTTTTTTCCAAGTTTCTTTGAAGTCTTCGTCTCTTGGAAACCAGATGGTTTTTCAGCCTCAGGATGAGTACGTGCCGACAGTTTACTCCTCGACAGTTTGGTAATTCGTTGACACCTCAACACAAAAATCTTTCAGTGAATATAATTCAGTTCTCTTCAATGAAATGACGAAAATTTTTTCGAGACTTTCTCACCTCCTCAACATTTTTATTAAATTTAACAAGACTTTACTTTCGATACGACGTTTTTTTCATTCGAAGCCAAAATCACATCAGTAATTGCCATTTCTTCTTCGATTTTCAATAAGAAATCATATTGATATCAAGATATCAGTTTCGAAAATAAATAAAATTATTGTTAAGATTATTTTAACAATGATTTTTTCAGAATGAAAATATAACTGATTATGGTATCAGAATAAGTGGTGAATTAACAAAAGAACATTGAATGTTTCTCTGTCATTTTCAAATAGCGATATTTGGAAATTCAAAAGACAAACAATTGCTTGCTTCTATTCTTCACTAACATGATGACGATGAGGAAGAGAGGAAGGGTTGGTATTAGAATGTATTCTATTTGCCACAGAAATTTGAAATGGGTATACTATATTTTCAATCTACATTTCTCCGTAAATTCAATTATGGCATCGTAAATTTCTTTTTTTCTAGTGATAGTAAACTTACGATATCGACGGAAAATTGTGTGTTAAGTGAAATTAACTCTGTGAGAGGCACCTATGTGTTTTTGAATTATTTCCACATAAAAAAAAATGTGATTCAAATTTCCAACTGATACAGCATCACATGAACGTTTATTAGAATTAGTAATGCCATTTTGGCTAGGTGCGGAGGAAAGCAACATGAATTTGAAAAAATGTTTTTCTTATTGAAGTTGTAGAAAAATTGAAACCAAGAAATTTCTACAAGTATTTAACAAATATTTTCGTATAATTGGTTAGTACATAAGATGAAAAGCGAATTGTTTTGTTTTTTATCATAACTTGAAAAATGGTTAGTGAACACACACGATATTCAATAAATCTATAACTTATAATCATTATACATGATTAACATGGTATATTGGAATATACGTCTCACAAAGTTGTCGTTTAAAAATCCATTTCATTTTTGTTACAGCTCGTCCGTATGGCGGTACATTCAGCAATCCCTCCATGAATGACTCCAGTCCATATTCAAATATTTAACAATATTTTGTATTTTTCATCATAATCGAAATTTTATTTCTTCAAGATTGAGTACAAATACAGATAAGAATTCAATATATCTTATATATAAAATTCTTGTATCACAGTGTTAGTTGGCATACTTCTCGGAAACGGCTTCACCAATTTTTATTAAAATTCAATAGGTATACTTAGTAGGTCTGATAATAGTTTCCAATCTATTTTCCATACCGTTAAGTGCAAAGGGTGCACAACCCCAAACAATAATAAATATGTAAAACATGTTTTGTTTATCTTTTTATGATGTGTGATATTGAAAAATACATATAATCCCCATCTTTCATCCTTCTCATCACCAACCCTCATTTTTCAATAACCAATTTAGTGAATTGATCATAATTATTTCCACCTGGCTTCTACCGGTGTCACCCAGTAAACAGCACATAGTAGAATTGGGAACGAAGTCGGTCTCCTGTCTTCCTCACACAATGAGGCTTCTCTCACTCCTTACATGGTTTTTGGTCACTATTATTGTTTATCCATCGAGTGTAGATACAGTTTGCGATGCCACCGAAGCTGTGTATTACCCAAGATAGTTCTTGAACACATTGTATTTGTCAGACATGCCACTGCATAATTTACAACTGAAGGTTGCATCGCTCCGTAATTTGAATTCACTACGGCTGTGCAACAGCACGCGATGAGACATTGAAAAATGTCAAAATATATTGATACCACGAATTCCTATTATACCTACAGATGTGCCAAATCATTTTCAACGTGTGCAATTTCCGATTAGATTGGCATTTTCAATGACTATGAGTCCTAAGGGCAAACAATGTCCGTTCGTGGTTTGGATTTGGAAACGGATAAAAAATGGTTATTGTGGGTTATCCCTGAGAGGTAGACATATACCATCGCGGACTTTTTTGTAGACCTTTTCAAGGTTTACAATGCTGTTGCACATTATTTCGTACGGTTCAGCATATGAACCTTCCACTTGAACCAGAATACTAAACCTATTCCGGAGAGGTGCATATGACAGATGAAAAACACCTTACTCCTTGCCTCTCATGTGGACCCACGACTTTATAGGTAGGTACATGTGGTAGATACCCGACGGAAAAACTGACTAATCCAGCTAATGCCGCGCAGGAAGAAGAAAATACCATCTGGAACTTGTAGAACGTCTTCCATTTGGAACATTCGTCGCAAGTAACTTCCCATTTATGGGTAATTGTTGTTTTCTGTTGGGTACCTGCCACACATACCTACAAAGTTGTAGGTCCCATGAGAGGCAAGGGGTGAAGTGTTTTTTACCTGAACCTGGGCATGTCTTGTGCACCTCTCTAGAAACGAGGTCGTCCCGACCAAATAAAATTGATTTCCGCTTTTCATTTATAGGAAGTTAATTACGACGAATCTTCCAAATGGTTTTACTTCAACTTTCCTCACGGCATTAGCTGTGTTAGTTGTTGTTTTTTCGTTGCCACATGTACCTTCAAAGTCGTACGTTCACATGAGAGGCAAGGGATAAGGTGGTTTTCACCTGAAATTGGGCATGTCTTATGCACCCACGAGTTCTCTCTAAGGTCTCTATCTGCCTACTCAGTATATAGGCAGCAGGGCTTCCAAATCAAAACCCCATGTATTTTCTTATGGAGGTTCATTCTGGCAATTTTGGATCCTGCGACCAATCAGAGCGCTCCAAATTGTCACGTGACCCAGACGCATCGTCGCGAGTACACCAATCAGAGCGCTCCAAATTGTCACGTGACCCAGATGCATCGTCGCGAGTACACCACACTGGCGCCACCTATGAGTCACTAGCTAAACTATCTATTGGTTGAAGAAAAACACTGTAAACACTAATCCTAGCGCCACCTATGAGTCACTAGCTGAACTATTTATTGGAAGATGACCAAGGCGGATTCTGGCCCAAAATCCCATGTATTTTCTTATGGAGCTAAACTTTCTGCAATTTTTGGTTCAAACAGGAGTGGGGGAAACGTGTGACGTCATCGACGCAGGATGGAACGAGTATCGTATCGATTCAAGCATGGAACCCCTTGCCCTCGCCCCCCCTTAGTACTCCACATCACCGCTCAGACCCTCTTGCGAATCTTCCTCACCCCTCGGCCCCCTTGGGATTCCGCATCAGCGCTCAGACCTCCTTGTCACGTGATTTTAATTAAAAAAAGTTTATAGTTATGAGATTCGAACCTGGATCGTCCGCGCCGTAGACATTGTCCTTATTTATTTCCGTAGAATGTAATCGTCATTATCATATTGAAGATAGGAAAATATACTTAGATTTGGGAAATAATTAATATTTCATGTAAAGATGTGTATGTGTGTGTAAGAGCGAGAGGCGCGTTTGATGTAATCGATGCAAAGAGAGATGGAGATCGAGGTTTTACCGGTTGCTAGTGCAAGCAGGTGTTGCCAGTTGTACAATAAATCAATGTTTATGGAGTAATGTAGCGTTGCCGGTTTGAAAATTGAGTTATAGAACACACAGAGTCATCTATGAGTCACTAGCTGAACTATCTATTGGTTGAAGAAGGACACTGTAAACACTAGACTCATAAGACTATACTTAGATTTGGGAAATAATTAATATTTCATGTAAAGATGTGTATGTGTGTGTAAGAGCGAGAGGCGCGTGTGACGTAATCGATGCACAAATTTACGTGGCTTTGCGTATATTGAGAGATTCATTTGAATAATTTATCGTACAGAATTGTTTCATGTCCTGTTATCAGTAACCGCACAAAAATAAGCGCTCTATTCATTGATACAAAAGTATATGGAAACAAGAAAAGTTATAGAACACACAGAGTCATCTATGAGTCACTAGCTGAACTATCTATTGGTTGAGGAAGGACACTGTAAACACTAGACTCATAAGACGGCATCTGTCAAATGTGAATACATGCCAGCATGGCAGGTTCGGCGTTGCCAGTTGTACAATAAATCATTGTTTATGGGGCAATGTGGCGTTGCCGGTTTAGGAATTAATCGTGAACTACTCCACGAAAATTGAAAGCGCGAAAGAAAGTGATATATTAATAATAATGAATCAGATTTAATAAAAAACATTACAGATTAATGAGGCTGTATCGTTTCAAAGTGTGATCCCTCAATGTTACAAGTTATCTCAAAATACATCATTGAAAACAAATATGGCGTCGAAGTGTACAGGGTGCGTCAAAATACATCATTTAAGAAAAAACATAACAGTTCCACGAGGCTGTAAGTTTTCAACGTGCGATCCCTCAATGTGTACAAGGTATCTCAAAATACATCATTGAAAAACAAATATGACGTCGAAGTGTACAGGGTGCGTCAAAATATATCATTTAAGGAAAAAAACATGTCGATTTGAAATATGATATTGATGTGTATACAGGGCGTTTCAAAATACATCATTTAAGGAAAAAACATGTCGATTCAACAGAAGTCTAGCGTTCCAACATGTCGGAAGTCTCGTATCTTTGTTGACCAAGTTAGCATCATCAGGAGAAAGAGGAGATCTAAAAGTGTCGAGAGGTTGAGCTTAGTGGACTCAACGTGAGGGCGCGAATGGGGGAGCGAAGTATTCGACAATGACATTTCAAAATACGTTGTTTTCCATGCGTTTTCGACCGTTTTCCGTGCGTTCATTCGTTATCGTTTCATCGTTATTGTCGTAACGGTTTTTCGTGTTTCAATATGACAGTCATTTATCATTTAACGCGTTTCGCTAACCAAGTTAGCATCATCAGGAAATGACTAAAGTCCATGCTTTGTCATATGAAGATTCATTTTGCGAATTTTCAGACTCTTGAACGGAACCTTGTGGAACACCCAACATAACTTCTGTTGTTACAGAGTAGTGTAGGTCAGCCAATCAGAATGGAGACATCAAATTTTGCCCGATTGATTGTGCTAGATGAAATTGAACTGGAGAATGAGGGTCGAATCATAATAATAATAGTGATAAAACATTAAAAGCTTGAAAGTGACGTAGTCAGCGTGGGAGGTGGTGGCGTGTGTGAGGATTTGTGGAAATAAATGAGTTATTACAAAAAATAATAGCGCAACTGTCAGAAGGGCACTGAGTTGTATATTCACTAATAATGATCGGATCGTCGCACACAGCACGTCAAATGAAAGGATAAGAAATGGAGGAAGAATTGCACATTCAACAAACTTGTAATTAAAAAATGTTGGGTTATTACCAACTATAAGTTTATTCCAATTGCAGAAGCTTGTTTCAAAACGCAGAATTTATTGACAAAGAAAATGAAAAAATCATTGGATACTGAAACATATGATATATTTGGATTCCTTAGGATGAGAAGATTTCGAATCCATCAAAAAACGACCACTTCCGGTTTCCACTTCCGGTCCTCCGATTTCGATGACTTCAACATCAATGGATTCGTTTAGATGTCATGAAACATAATTAATCATTGGTCGAAGCCAAAAGGGCCTTATAACCTATTTTCATTATACTAGCAGCAACAGACCGATGTGGGTATTCATTTCAAATGATTTCATTTGAAGATTATGAAAAGTATGATATACAGTGCCCAATGTGAAACACCATAGAAAGAATTGCACATTTAAAGAAAATCATTGAACATATTTGAAATTAAAAGTTGTTGGGTTATGAACAACTACGAGTGTAATGTAATTGCAAAAGTTTCATTCAAAACACATAATTTGTTGACAAAAAAATGAAATAATCATCGTATACTGAAACATATGGTATTTTTGGATTCCTTAGGGTGAGAAGGTTTCGAATCCGTCAAAAACAGGTCACTTCCGGTTTTCACTTCCGGTCGTCCGATTCCGATGATTTTGACATCAATGGATTCGTTTAGATGTCAAAAAACATAGTTAATCATTTTACGAAGCCGAAAGGACCTCATAACCTATTTTCGCTATACTAGTCGCAACAGGTCGATGTGGGTACTCATTTCAAATGATTTAATGCGTAGACAATGAAAAATATAATATCGAGCGCCTAATGTGAAACAGCATAGGAGGAATTGCAAAGAGAATCATTGGAATCATTGGAAAAACTTCGGATCGCCACGTACATCATGTCAAATGAAAGAAGAAAAATTGCAGAATTCATCAACAACGAAAAAACAAATATGGTGCAACATGTCAGAAGGGCACTAACCCACATCTTCATTAATGATAACTGAATCTCAACGTGCAGCAAATCAAATGAAAGGAAAACGAATGCAGAATTCATCAACAGAAAAAAAACCGAGACGATGCCAAGAGGGCACAAAGTTGTATCTTCACTAATAATAGTCGCATCATCACATGTAGTACTTAAAATAAAATGGGGAAAAAAAAAGCAGAATTCATGTGTTTGTTGCGCTATTCAAATCCAAGGTGACATGGATCAATGTCAACGCTGAATATGCATATAACAAAGACTCTTTGATTTTCTTTTGTTTCATTTCAGAATATGTCATCACTAATTTTTATATTCAAACCCAAAGTGACATTGATCACTGTCAATGTCGAATCTACATCCGGAGATACGCAGTTCTCAAAGCGACGAAACAAAGCTCTTTGTTTCGTTTTAAAATATGTCATCACTTATTTTACTATAAATACGTCATGCATGGCGAAATGAGTTAGTTGCATCCGTTGAAAGTGATACCAGTGACAAGTGCACCGATTCTATTTGAAAGTAAGTGTTTTAGGTTTGACTTTTTCCTCAGATGAATTCATTCAAATGTAATTTAATTGAAAATTGGTGAGAATTGTTGAATCATTTGATTTCCACAATTTTTCCCGATATATATATGTTGGATGATTTCAGTCAAATGTGTTACATGTCGTGGTTTGTTTGAGATAGTATTCGCATATATTGTGAATCAAAACATAAAGCTTTCATTTTTTATTTTTCACAGATGGATTTACAAAAGTTGAATGCAAGTTCGATCGTGAAGAGAAAGCCAAGTATCAAAGTAGCAGATTTGCCTGTGGAGATGCCGCAGGGGATATTCACTGGCAAAATCGTGAAAGGAAAATTTGGTGAGGCAGTCTTGTTAGATTTGGGAGATGAAGTATCATTTCTGCCCCACCGAGTGACGGAGGCGTATCGTCCTCACTTAGAAGAATTTTCATCAGGAAATACGCTATTGTGTTCAAAGGGTTAATGGACATTGGAAAACCGAATCTTGTCGTTTCATTTGAGATTGTACAAAATTAAGGTTAGTACTGTTTCCAATTTATTCTTTGTTTTATAGGCAAAGAGTTTTTGGGTGTATACAATATTTTTCATTCGGGTCAAAAATTCTCACTGACAGATATGATCCGCATGAAGTAGTGTTTTCATACAATATTTTTCCTTCACTTAGTACGTGCAGAATATGTGTTTTAAATTCTTCATTTTGGATGACACTTGATTTTATATTTTCATTATAAGTGTAGCAATTACTTCATGATAGACATTACCCTCCCTGTTGCCAAAAAAATTTTGTTAGTGTATGTTTTTATTGAAAAATCGAATTTATTTCAGTGTATTTTTTTACTAAAAAATCGAATTTATTTCAGGATAATACATCAACGTGTGCAGTATCAGTCAGAGTCATCTCAACAACAACATTCAAAACCGTCATAGCAACCTTTCCAGAACGAGTTTGAAATCTCAGCAGTTTCCATTTTTGTCAGTCTATAGTTGCACATTATGAGGCTAGAATTTGTCGATATTCAGTGATTTGTTGGACAAACTGCACCTTTTCAATATATATACAACCGTAGTGAATTTGGAAGACTTTGAAGATTCATCGTGGTGTGTTCCAAAATTCAAGAAAAACACGCCGTTCGGTATGGGTCATTCCAAAGGAAATTTGTTCAGCTGCAGTCTCAATAACGTTGATATTTTATATAAATGGCTTTATAATATACTACCAAAATAAATAAAATACATATCACACACATCTTTTTTTTGAAAATGAAAACTTATCTTATACAGGGAAAGTTGTCAAAAATATGCAATAACAAAAAATTATATACCAGATTTTATAGAGATGAAGAAACATCATATTGAAAGATACTAGGTTGACAAAAACAGGACATTTTAGAAATAAAGAAAATACGTTTGTCTGTCATTTTAAATTCTGATTCGTTGGATCGATATAACAAAAAGTGGCATTTTATATCTTGAATTTTATTCAGGATATTATCATAGATGATTGACATTTGACATTAAATTTCAAGTGTGATATTTGGAAATTCATTTCGTATTGTAGTTATTTCGAAATTCCCATTCAAAATAGCATCCTTTGATATAGATACCGGACGAGTCTATTATGTGTAGATAACCTGAGTTTCAATTGTTCGGAGTTCTGAGTTCTTGTACATATAAACATAACAAAGTAACGATACAGACAAATATGAAAAATCGTCATAAAATAATTCAAATCCATTCAAGTGAATTCATGAATTGAAAGATATTTTAACCTCAACTTCGATATTCTGAAACAAAAACACATAGTATTCACAATTCCATCTTTCGTTATTACAAGTTCATAGTCATCAAAATTGATACGATTATAATATATATAGGAATATAAAACTATCTTCAAATACAGTTGCATGAATGCACATCAAGCATTTTGTCGTAGTAAGGTGACCGGGGCATAGTTACAACTTCAGCATAATATGAATGTTTATAAATATTAGGGAAGGTCAAGATCATCAACAGGTATTAAGAAATTCATTCGGTGTCCAAAGCTTTCGGAATACAATGCAAATAATTTTCTTTATGACTATTCGTTCGATATTAAATATTATTACCTCAAAATATATCGAAATCATAACACGTTTGCGATTCATTTTTTCAGTTACATTTGAAAAGTGAGTTTCAGTTTGCAGAAATAATAGCCCACACATGTTGGAAATTTTGCCATAGTGTGGTGAAAATCGTATGGAAAATTCTACGAAATATAAGCGCATACATACAGAGTGAATCAATATTTAAAATATGTCGTTTGGAACCCCCCATAACCCTTCTCTATCGAATTTTGGCAGGAATAATGCTGAGTCGTATTGTAGAGTTAACGTTCGAAATTGGGGAAAGTGAAGTATTCAACAGTTTTGCGTGCGACGGTTATGCGTGCGTTTTTGAACAGTTTACGTGCCTTTATTCGTTATCGTTTCGTCGTTATTGTCGTTTTTTTTTCCTATCTCAATATGACAGTCATTTAACACTTAACGCGTTTCGCTTACCAAGTAAGCATCATCAGGAGATGACTAAAGTCCACGCTTTGTCGTATGAAGGTTCGTTTTGCGAATTTTCAGACTCCTGAACCGAACCTTAAAGGAACAATTAGCCTAACTTCTAGTACAGAGTGGTGTCGTAAGCCAATCAGACTGGAGAAATCAAATATCAGTAGAATGATGGTTTTAGATGAAATTGAACTGAGGAATGTGGGTCGAATAATAATAATAATAGTGATAAAACATTAAAACTCAACTTGTGTTACAGAGTGATATCGGTCAGCCAATCAGAATGGAGGAATCAAATATCGGTCTAATAATTGTGTTAGATGATATTGAACTGGGGAATGTGGGTCGAAAAATAATAATAATAATGATAAAATGTTAAAACTTTGAAAGTGACGTAGTCAGCGTAGGAGGTGGTGGCGTGGTAGAAAATGTGTGAGGATTTGTGGAAATGAATGAGTTATTAAAAAAAAATGGAGCAACTGTCAGAAGGGCACTAAGTTGTATATTCGCTGATAATAATCGAATCTTCGCTTACAGCACGTCAAATGAAAGGACAAAAAATCCAGAATTCATTGACGAGAGAATACAAAGATGGCGCAACATGTCAGAAAGACATTAGGTCACAATTTCACTCATGATATTTGGATCTTAACGTGCAGCACATCAAATGGAAGAGAAACGAATGCAGAATGTTATCGACAAAGAAAAAACAAAGATGACGCAACATGTCAGAAAGGAACGAAGCCACATCTCCGTTAATGACAATTGAATCTCAACGTGCAGTACATTGACTGAAAAAGAAAAAAAAATGCAGAATTCATCGACAGAGAAAAAAAAAACAAAGACAACGTAACATGTCAGAAGGGCAATGAGCCGTATTTTCGTTAATAATGATTTGTTATCAACGTACAGCACATCAAATGAAATGGAAACGAATGCAGAATTCATCGACAGAGAAAAAACAAAGATGGCGCAACATGTCAGAAGGCACTAACCAGCTTCTTCGTTTATAAAAGTCGCCTCGTCACGTGCAGCATATCAAAGAAAAAACAAAAAGGCAACCAAAAGGGCACTGACCATATTTTCGTCAATAATATCGGATAGTCGCATTTGACATGATTCATTCACTCAAAACTGAAATATTTCGAAGATACCAAGGAGATCTCCACGGTGACTATAAGTTCCTGGTATGCTTTGTTAGGTATCGAATGATGCGTGCAATTTCGTTAATTCCAGCGACATGATTATTCCAAGACATATTGGTGTCCATTTGAACCTCAAAAAACTTATCGAAGCAGAAGTGGAACCCCAAAAAATAGGAGAAAGTACACCAAGTCATGAAGAGGGAATTTTCTGCCGAAAGATGTTTTGAATTTCTTCAAATTTTCCAAATATCTGTCAGAAAGACAAAACTCAGCTGCGGAACGCTTTCTCTACTAAAGTTAAGTATGTGTCGGTAGTGTGTAACGAAGTTTCCATTAAATTCACTGGTTGCGCCCTCTGGAGGATGTTTGTTGCGATACACCATAGATGACAAATTCATTGTTTATCATTTCGAATCCGTTGAATACAAGGGGTTTGGAAATAGAAAAAAACAACGTTTTAAAATTCGCTTTGAACTGTTTGATGCTCTATGACCAACACCAGTTAACCATATTTTCATTATTATCCCGATTGTATGACCACCAAACATTCAATATTATCGGGATTGAAGGAGCTGATAGGTTAGGTGAAGTACCAAGGTGGCCGATAGGTTAGGTAGTACCAAGGGGCCACGCTGGATGGAACGAGTATCGTAGCGATTTAAGCGTGGAACTCCGCCCCTCGGCCCCCTTGGTACTCCACCTAACCTATCAGCTCCCTTCAATCCCGATAATATTGAATGTTTGGTGATCATACAATCGGGATAATAATGAAAATATGGATAACGGGTGTTGGTCATAGAGCATCAAACACGTCTACAAAGCGTTAAAACGTTGTTTTTTTCTATTTCCAAACCCCTTGTATTCAACGGATTCGAAATGATAAACAATAAATATTGTCATCTATGGTGTATCGCAACAAACATCCTCCAAGGGCGCAACCAGTGAATTTAATGGAAACTTTCGTTACACACTACCGACACATACTTAACTTTAGTAGATAGAAGCGTTCCGCAGCTGATTTTGTCTTTCTGTTACAGATATTTGGAAAATTTGAAGAAATTCAAACATCTTTCGGCAGAAAATGCCGCTCTTCACTGACTTGGTGTACTATATCTCCTATTTTTTGGGGTTCCACCTTCTGCTTCGATAAGTTTTTGAGGTTCAAATGGACACCAATATGTCTTGGAATAATCATGTCGCTGGAATTAACGAAATTGCACGCATCATTCGATACCTAACAAAGCATACCAGAACTTATAGTCACCCTGAGATCTCCTTTGGTATCTTCTATATATTTCAGTTTTGAGTGAATGAATCATGTCAAATGCGACTATCCGACTATTATTGACGAAAATATGGTTCAGTGCCCTTTTGGTTGCCTCTTTTGTTTTTTCTTTGATATGCTGCACGTGACGAGCGACTTTTATTAACGAAGAAGCAGGTTAGTGCACTTCTGACATGTTGCGCCATCTTTGTTTTTTCTCTGTCGATGAATTCTGCATTCGTTTCCATTTCATTTGATGTGCTGTACGTTGATAACAAATCATTATTAACGAAAATACGCTCATTGCCCTTCTGACATGTTACGTTGTCTTTGTTTTTTTTTCTCTGTCGATGAATTCTGCATTTTTTTTTCTTTTTCAGTCAATGTACTGCACGTTGAGATTCAATTGTCATTAACGGAGATGTGGCTTCGTTCCTTCTGACATGTTGCGTCATCTTTGTTTTTTCTTTGTCGATAACATTCTGCATTCGTTTCTCTTTCATTTGATGTGCTGCACGTCAAGATCCAAATATCATGGGTGAAATTGTGACTTAATGTCTTTCTGACATGTTGCGCCATCTTTGTATTCTCTCGTCAATGAATTCTGGATTTTTTGTCCTTTCATTTGACGTGCTGTAAGCGAAGATTCGATTATTATCAGCGAATATACAACTTAGTGCCCTTCTGACAGTTGCTCCATTTTTTTTTCTAATAACTCATTCATTTCCACAAATCCTCACACATTTTCTACCACGCCACCACCTCCTACGCTGACTACGTCACTTTCAAAGTTTTAACATTTTATCATTATTATTATTATTTTTCGACCCACATTCCCCAGTTCAATATCATCTAACACAATTATTAGACCGATATTTGATTCCTCCATTCTGATTGGCTGACCGATATCACTCTGTAACACAAGTTGAGTTTTAATGTTTTATCACTATTATTATTATTATTCGACCCACATTCCTCAGTTCAATTTCATCTAAAACCATCATTCTACTGATATTTGATTTCTCCAGTCTGATTGGCTTACGACACCACTCTGTACCAGAAGTTAGGCTGATTGTTCCTTTAAGGTTCGGTTCAGGAGTCTGAAAATTCGCAAAACGAACCTTCATACGACAAAGCGTGGACTTTAGTCATCTCCTGATGATGCTTACTTGGTAAGCGAAACGCGTCAAGTGTTAAATGACTGTCATATTGAAATAGGAAAAAAAAACGACAATAACGACGAAACGATAACGAATAAAGGCACGTAAACTGTTCGAAAACGCACGCATAACCGTCGCACGCAAAACTGTTGAATACTTCACTTTCCCCAATTTCGAACGTTAACTCTACAATACGACTCAGCATTATTCCTGCCAAAATTCGATAGAGAAGGGTTATGGGGGGTTCCAAACGACATATTTTAAATATTGATTCACTCTGTATGTATGCGCTTATATTTCGTAGAATTTTCCATACGATTTTCACCACACTATGGCAAAATTTCCAACATGTGTGGGCTATATTTCTGCAAACTGAAACTCACTCTTCAAATGTAACTGAAAAAATGAATCGCAAACGTGTTATGATTTCGATATATTTTGAGGTAATAATATTTAATATCGAACGAATAGTCATAAAGAAAATTATTTGCATTGTATTCCGAAAGCTTTGGACACCGAATGAATTTCTTAATACCTGTTGATGATCTTGACCTTCCCTAATATTTATAAACATTCATATTATGCTGAAGTTGTAACTATGCCCCGGTCACCTTACTACGACAAAATGCTTGATGTGCATTCATGCAACTGTATTTGAAGATAGTTTTATATTCCTATATATATTATAATCGTATCAATTTTGATGACTATGAACTTGTAATAACGAAAGATGGAATTGTGAATACTGTGTGTTTTTGTTTCAGAATATCGAAGTTGAGGTTAAAATATCTTTCAATTCATGAATTCACTTGAATGGATTTGAATTATTTTATGACGATTTTTCATATTTGTCTGTATCGTTACTTTGTTATGTTTATATGTACAAGAACTCAGAACTCCGAACAATTGAAACTCAGGTTATCTACACATAATAGACTCGTCCGGTATCTATATCAAAGGATGCTATTTTGAATGGAAATTTCGAAATAACTACAAACTACAATACAAATGAATTTCCAAATATCACACTTGAAATTTAATGTCAAATGTCAATCATCTATGATAATATCCTGAATAAAATTCAAGATATAAAATGCCACTTTTTGTTATATCGATCCAACGAATCAGAATTTAAAATGACAGACAAACGTATTTTCTTTATTTCTAAAATGTCCTGTTTTTGTCAACCTAGTATCTTTCAATATGATGTTTCTTCATCTCTATAAAATCTGGTATATAATTTTTTGTTATTGCATATTTTTGACAACTTTCCCTGTATAAGATAAGTTTTCATTTTCAAAAAAAAGATGTGTGTGATATGTATTTTATTTATTTTGGTAGTATATTATAAAGCCATTTATATAAAATATCAACGTTATTGAGACTGCAGCTGAACAAATTTCCTTTGGAATGACCCATACCGAACGGCGTGTTTTTCTTGAATTTTGGAACACACCACGATGAATCTTCAAAGTCTTCCAAATTCACTACGGTTGTATATATATTGAAAAGGTGCAGTTTGTCCAACAAATCACTGAATATCGACAAATTCTAGCCTCATAATGTGCAACTATAGACTGACAAAAATGGAAACTGCTGAGATTTCAAACTCGTTCTGGAAAGGTGGCTATGACGGTTTTGAATGTTGTTGTTGAGATGACTCTGACTGATACTGCACACGTTGATGTATTATCCTGAAATAAATTCGATTTTTTAGTAAAAAAATACACTGAAATAAATTCGATTTTTCAATAAAAACATACACTAACAAAATTTTTTTGCAACAGGGAGGGTAATGTCTATCATGAAGTAATTGCTACACTTATAATGAAAATAAAAAATCAAGTGTCATCCAAAATGAAGAATTTAAAACACATATTCTGCACGTACTAAGAAGGAAAAATATTGTATGAAAACACTACTTCATGCGGATCATATCTGTCAGTGAGAATTTTTGACCCGAATGAAAAATATTGTATACACCCAAAAACTCTTTGCCTATAAAACAAAGAATAAATTGGAAACAGTACTAACCTTAATTTGTACAATCTCAAATGAAACGACAAGATTCGGTTTCCCAATGTCCATTAACCCTTTGAACACAATAGCGTATTTTCCTGATGAAAATTCTTCTAAGTGAGGACGATACGCCTCCGTCACTCGGTGGGGCAGAAATGATACTTTATCTCCCAAATCTAACAAGACCGCCTCACCAAATTTTCCTTTCACGATTTTGCCAGTGAATATCCTCTGCGGCATCTCCACAGGCAAATCTGCTACTTTGATACTTGGCTTTCTCTTCACGATCGAACTTGCATTCAACTTTTGTAAATCCATCTGTGAAAAATAAAAAATGAAAGCTTTATGTTTTGATTCACAATATATGCGAATACTATCTCAAACAAACCACGACATGTAACACATTTGACTGAAATCATCCAACATATATATCGAGAAAAATTGTGGAAATCAAATGATTCAACAATTCTCACCAATTTTCAATTAAATTACATTTGAATGAATTCATCTGAGGAAAAAGTCAAACCTAAAACACTTACTTTCAAATAGAATCGGTGCACTTGTCACTGGTATCACTTTCAACGGATGCAACTAACTCATTTCGCCATGCATGACGTATTTATAGTAAAATAAGTGATGACATATTTTAAAACGAAACAAAGAGCCTTTGTTTCGTCGCTATGAGAACTGCGTATCTCCGGATGTAGATTCGACATTGACAGTGATCAATGTCACTTTGGGTTTGAATATAAAAATTAGTGATGACATATTCTGAAATGAAACAAAAGAAAAACAAAGAGTCTTTGTTATATGCATATTCAGCGTTGACATTGATCCATGTCACCTTGGATTTGAATAGCGCAACAAACACATGAATTCTGCTTTTTTTTTTCCCACTTTATTTTAAGTACTACATGTGATGATGCGACTATTATTAGTGAAGATACAACTTTGTGCCCTCTTGGCATCGTCTCGGTTTTTTTTCTGTTGATGAATTCTGCATTCGTTTTCCTTTCATTTGATTTGCTGCACGTTGAGATTCAGTTATCATTAATGAAGATGTGGGTTAGTGCCCTTCTGACATGTTGCACCATATTTGTTTTTTCGTTGTTGATGAATTCTGCAATTTTTCTTCTTTCATTTGACATGATGTACGTGGCGATCCGAAGTTTTTTCAATGATTCTCTTTGCAATTCCTCCTATGCTGTTTCACATTAGGCGCTCGATATTATATTTTTCATTGTCTACGCATTAAATCATTTGAAATGAGTACGACTAGTATAGCGAAAATAGGTTATGTCTTTTTGGCTTCGTAAAATGATTAACTATGTTTTTTGACATCTAAACGAATCCATTGATGTCAAAATCATCGGAATCGGACGACCGGAAGTGAAAACCGGAAGTGACCTGTTTTTGACGGATTCGAAACCTTCTCACCCTAAGGAATCCAAAAATACCATATGTTTCAGTATACGATGATTATTTCATTTTTTTGTCAACAAATTATGTGTTTTGAATGAAACTTTTGCAATTACATTACACTCGTAGTTGTTCATAACCCAACAACTTTTAATTCAAATATGTTCAATGATTTTCTTTAAATGTGCAATTCTTTCTATGGTGTTTCACATTGGGCACTGTATATCATACTTTTCATAATCTACAAATGAAATCATTTGAAATGAGTACCCACATCGGTCTGTTGCTGCTAGTATAATGAAAATAGGTTATAAGGCCCTTTTGGCTTCGACCAATGATTAATTATGTTTCATGACATCTAAACGAATCCATTGATGTTGAAGTCATCGAAATCGGAGGACCGGAAGTGGAAACCGGAAGTGGTCGTTTTTTGATGGATTCGAAATCTTCTCATCCTAAGGAATCCAAATATATCATATGTTTCAGTATCCAATGATTTTTTCATTTTCTTTGTCAATAAATTCTGCGTTTTGAATCAAGCTTCTGCAATTGGAATAAACTTATAGTTGGTAATAACCCAACATTTTTTAATTACAAGTTTGTTGAATGTGCAATTCTTCCTCCATTTCTTATCCTTTCATTTGACGTGCTGTGTGCGACGATCCGATCATTATTAGTGAATATACAACTCAGTGCCCTTCTGACAGTTGCGCTATTATTTTTTGTAATAACTCATTTATTTCAATTTGATAATGACGATTACATTCTACGGAAATAAATAAGGACAATGTCTACGGCGCGGACGACCCAGGTTCTAATCTCATAACTATAAACTTTTTTTAAAAAAATCACGTGACTGGAACGTGACAAGGGGGGCGAGGGGTTAGGTGGAGTACCAAGAAGGCCTGAGCGGTAATGTGGAGTACTAAGGGGGGCCGAGGGCAAGGGGGTCGAGTTCCATGCTTGAATCGCTACGATACTCGTTCCATCCTGCGTCGATGACGTCACACGTTTCCATCACTCCTGTTTGAATCAAAAATTGCAAAAGTTTAGCTCCATAAGAAAATACATGGGATTTTGCGCCAGAACCCGCCTGTTCATCTTCCAATAAATAGTTCAGCTAGTGACTCATAGGTGGCGCTAGGATTAGTATTTACAGTGTCCTTCTTCAACGAATAGATAGTTCAGCTAGTGACTCGTAGGTGGCGCTAAGATTAGTGTTTACAGTGTCCTTCTTCAACCAATAGATAGTTCAGCTAGTGACTCATAGGTGGCGCCAGTGTGGTGTACTCGCGACGATGCATCTGGGTCACGTGACAATTTGGAGCGCTCTGATTGGTGTACTCGCGACGATGCGTCTGGGTCACGTGACAATTTGGAGCGCTCTGATTGGTCGTAGGATCCAAAATTGCCAGAATGAACCTCCATAAGAAAATACAAGGGGTTTTGATTTGGAAGCCCTGCTGCCTATATACTCTACTCCAGATAGATGGATGCCTCTGAACATTCAGTGAACATCAAAGTGTGAAAGCTTGAAGTGTTACCTGAAATGAAGCGTTAAGAATTTCATTCAGAGCGATTCAGTCAAAGTGTTTAATACAGTGCTGTGTTTATGCAAAGCACTGAGAGATTTGTTCTTTTGAGAACTGTGTGTGCGAAGGCACACGTTGAAAAAAAAATTCGATAAACTTTGTTTCAGATTTTATATTTTTAGTTACCAACTACATTGGAAAATGGAGGGAGTGCTTAAAAACTAGAGGTGGAGAACAAAAAGCTGAAAGAAGAGAATGAAGATATGAAGAAGGAATGCAGCAGGCGCTCTCCTGAGCGACAAATATATCACGGAGTTCAACAGATACAGGGAAGTAGTCGAAGTACTAAGAGCAAGGCTTGACAAAGCCGAACAAGACAGCAAGGCCAAAGATACCCAAATAGCGGAACTAACAGCTGAAATATCAGCCTTGGAAAATAAAAACAAGGGCAAGACAAAAGGAAAGAAAGAAAAGGTGAACGAAGACAAAAAGGAAAAGCAGAAGAAAAACGACGAAATGACCAAGGAAAAAACATCCCTGAACAAGGGAACAAAAAAAAAGAAAGAGGCTAGTGGAAACAGCAAAAAAGTCCCCGAAACAAGGGAGAATAAAGAAGACCCGCGCGAACGACCAAGCGGCCAAGAGCCCCAGAAGCAAGCTCAGAGACAGAGTCAGAGGAGGATAGTTTCCAACGAGCGGAAATGAAGAAAATCCGAAAAACGAGGAGGCGAACAGAAAAAGAGGAAAAAGAAAAACAACAAGGAAGCCACGAGGACATGGACACGAAAACAACGTCCATAGTGGAAACTCCCAAAAACACAGACATACCAACCCTCAATAACAAAACTCCAGAGGTTCCAGTATAGCCAACCCCCAGGCCAAGCAGAGACGAACAAGTCCGGAACCGAACCCGAACATGAATACAATAAACCCCATGCAGACTGGTCTTCAGTCTGCAAAAAGTACTCAGGAACTGACCTCGACAGCTATGCCCGCCAATACACGGCGAGCAACGAACGGACAACACGCATCCCCTTACCCCGACATCTCCCGAGGAAGTGAAAGACATCTTGAGACGTCTATCCACTCGGAAAGCACCAGGCCCGGACAACATAACAAACCGGGCACTGAAAGTACTACCGCGCAAGGTATAGCAGCCATAACCAACATCATAAACGCTATACTCAGATTGCAGCACTTCCCGTACCCGTTCAAAGAGGCAACGGTTATTCACATCCCGAAGCCCGAAAAGAACCACCTGTTCCCAGACAATCACAGGCCAATTAGCGTACTTCCTTCCATAAGCAAAGTGGCGGAGCGTGTCATTTCAAAGAGACTCGAAGACCAAACCAGAGATCTAGGAATCCTCCCTGATGAGCAATTCGGTTTTAGATCAGAACACTCGACAGAGCTACAAGTCCTAAGGGTAGTAGACTTCGCGACCGAAGGCTTCAACTTCGGCAAAGGATACAACACCGGAGCCAAGGCGTTCGACAGAGTTTGGCATGACGGACTACTGGCTAAGATGAGCGATTTCGGATATTCAAGACCAATGGTAAGATCAATTCAGTCTTTTCTTGCTGACAGGCGATGCCGTTGCAGAGTGGGAGACGAACTATCAACAATTCGACTACTGGAAGCAAGGAGCAGTCCTTTCGACACACCTCTTCTCCGTATACACAGCGGACGTGCCCAAGCCAGAGAACAACTTCAACAGTTGGCGCTCTACGCGGACGACACGACACTGCTGGCAAGATCCACGAGCCAAGCGCATGTCACGAGGTACTTGCAGCAACAGTCAGACAGATTAGAGGAGTGGGCCAACCTGTGGAAGATCAGTATGAACCCTAACAAGAGTCAGGCGATACTGTTCACCTGCAGGTTTGTACAACCGGACGGCAACGTCACCTTCAATGGACAAGAGATTCCGTGGACCAACAAAGCGACATACCTGGGGGTCATCTTTGACAGGAAATTAACATTTCAGTCTCACGTACGGCAAGAATCGGAATGGGTAGACACGCCAGACAACGCCTGGCACCTATCATAGGACGCAGAAGCAACATGGGGTTGAAATGAAGTTGCAGATGATCAAAACCGTTATCATGCCCATAATAGTGTATGCCTGCACTGCCTGGGGCCAGTGCGCACAGATATACAGGAAGAAGATAGTCATTTGTGAACGCGAGCGTAAAGACTGCCGTAAACGCACCGTACTACATCCCCAACAGATTTATATACAGAGACCTAGACCTGTTCACGCAATATGTGGAGGTGTATATGAGAGAACACGCAGAAACCGTGTTCGATAGAATCAGATCGCACGACAATCCAGCACTACGCGAACTACACGATGCGTTGAATATGGATGACCCCAGATTTAGAGAAAGGGATAAACACCCGAGGCCAAACAAAACAAAACCAACCACGAGTCGCCGTCAGGCGGTTCAGGTAAGCATATCATTAATCAGACAAACTCTCTTTCAGGTAGGTTCAACGCAGAACAACTCGACGAGATTCACTTCTCCTTAGATTCACTGAAGAATGCTCGACGCTAATGACAATAGCCGCGGTTAGTTTTTCGGGCCCCCATGCAAAAATTCAGTCAGAAATAGGCACGACAAAACAAGTTAACCGATCGCAAAAGAATAGCACCTAAAGGCTGATTTTCGACCAGAAGAGGTCAGATGTCAATCTTGCTAAAGTGCCTATCAGTGAGTTGAGGACTGCTTGGAGAGCGGGGTGTTTGGATTGGAGTATTAGGTTCTCCTCGCTAACTAGCTGGGGGAGGGAAGCTTCTACTTCAGGGCACTCAACCCTGGAGGGGGCATGGGGGGGGATGTCTCTGACCGTCATTACGTTTGTTCAGGTGGAAAGATCGATTTTCAATTTCGATGGCGTCACGAATTATCCGAATTTATTAGTGTTATCGCTGTGGCGATGGTCTTAGGGTTCGCAAAGTCTATCCTGTCTCTTGATGATGTTGGGACAGGGCTGAGAATGGGTCTGACTTTCGGACAGCAAGTTGATTTTCGTATACTCTACTTTTCACACGTCTGTTGGTCTGGCCTACATATGTTCTATTTCAATGGGAGCATAGAATTTCATATGTACCCTGGAATTCATTGACAATTTTGTTCTTGGGAAAACGGAGGAATGTGGAAATTTGATTTTTGGCGGTGAATATCGTTTTTATGTCCTGTTTTCTGAAAATTCGGCCAATTTTGTCAGTTACACCATCAATGTAGGAAAGGAAGGCTTTGTGGGAAACGTTATTGTCTTTTGGATTTTTGGATATTGTGAATTTTATATTCGGTGAAGGTCGTTGAGGTGATAAAGGAAATTATCGAGACTTTCGGAGCCGTGGGGCCATATCAACGACCTCTACCCATATATAAAATTCTTGTTTTCGAACTCTTGATGATCGAAGTCAATTGTTTTCCCAAAGCAGAGAAGGCTAAACATTTGTCTCATTACAAAACCAATAATAAAAACAGACAAAATAAAAATAAAACAATATGTGAAAAAATTGGTCTATACTTGAGATTCTCACTGTGAAAATCCCACAATAAAGTGTGTGATTATTACTATTTTATTCATGATGATTTAAAAACAAAACTACTGATGTTGATCAGATTTCGATTTGTGATACTTCACTGAAAATTATTTCTCAATTTCGCCTATTATATTCCACTATTTCTGGTATAATGTTATTCCATATTACTGGAAGAAGATTCAAAAGACGATTTATTCGAGCGAAATTTTCTAACGACTACAAATTGTGCCTGAACTCGAAAATGGTGAATCGTTATGATAAGCACGTCTAATAATGACTTCTGAAGTTTGCTGGAACTCATTCAAAATATTCATATTAACATATGTTAGTTCAACCATAAAAAGCAGATTTGAAGTTGGGGAAGTTAATGGAGTAGTTAGTGGATACTGTTACATGCAAAAACGAAGTGGGAAACTTGACTACGAATGTTTCATTCAGAAAATATTTTGTGAAGGGAAAATTTGAAAATGCCAGATAGCGTGTTCTGTTATATATTTCACTGGTACCAATAAAAACCAACAAGATTGTATGGATGGAAAATCAGTCATGTTAGGAACTTTGAATGTGAACTGGTGTGCCCCAGGGCAGCACACTGGGGCCAACATTTTTCATCATCTTGATCAACGACATCGTTCAATCACTGACACTATTTGCTGGTAATCTCTAGCAATAACTATGACGGCCTGCCAAAAAAAATCTATTTATTACATCCCTGAAATGGAAAAATGGAGTGATGTTGATAGCATAGTACTAAACGTTCCTGAAACAAATATTGTTTTTGGAATTTCTAGGTGTATTTGTGGATCAAAATCTATCTTGGGAGACCCACTTTTATAACCTGCGGAAATCACTATGCAAAAAAAGAAAATTACAAACGTATATGCTGTATAGACTTATGATCATAGCTGTATGCCCTCGTTCCTTACCTATGGGATAATTTTTCCAGGAAACAGCTCTAGTACTGAGGTGGTTTTCGTTAGACAGCGCACCATTAGAAATATATTCTTTACGTGACCTACAGAATCATATCATCTTTTTTTTCAGGGCTCATAGAATACAAACGATATTTGATATTAAGCGCTGTATGCTTCATTCAAGTTAATGTAGACAATTTCAAAACTTTTGACAGAATCAATAATTGAACCACAATAAACTCAACCAATCATATCTTTCTAATGTTTCATTCACTCAGATTGAAGAAAGTACCATTCATAACCTCACTCCAATTACACAATCACACACCTGACTCACCACTTGAACACCCCAGCATCAAGTTCACCATGGAGACTGAACAAGACCAACGAATAACATTCCTAGATGTACTAATCGAACAATGTGGTGCTAGACTAACTGACAAAGTGTACCGAGAACCTACGCACACAGATAGGTACCTGCACGCACTATTGAATCACCATCTCAGTCGAAAGAACGGAGTCATATCCACTTTAATGAAACGAGCTCAAAGAATATGTGGACCAAAGCATCTACAAGGAGAACTGAAACATCTTCAAGTGACCTTGAGATCGAATGGATACAGTGTACCCGAGATCAAAAGAGCCAAAAGAGGGAGAAGACTCAGATGTTTTCACAAGCGTATCCAACTTATATCCCTAGAGTAACAGATGGAATTAAAAAACTATTGGAGAAACACAACATCGAAACGGTTTTCAAACCCAACAAAGAGATACAACAAATCCTCAGGTCGGCTGCATGGTTTCATTGCATACCGTGCACCTGTGGGAACCATCAAAAGATCCATGGAAACAAGGCTGAAGGAGCATGAAGAAAACTGCAGACTAGGCCAAATGACGCATCAGCTCTGATAGAACACGCACTCAGTGAGAAAAACCACACATTTTTATTTTCAAATATAGAACTAACTCATTGCCCCCGACCAGGATACTAAAGCCGACTGGTACGGGAGGCAAAAGAATTCCACAAACACACGGATGATTTCAACAGAAAAAAAAGCTGTGGACCCCAATCGCGTATGGATTTCCATTCTAAAGAGTTCTAGAATAGCCAACAGCATGATAGCAGGTAGAAAAAGGTCAACGAATGTTATTGAAAATTTACCAAATCCAGGTACAGGCATTATCCCACTAGACTACCTTTATCAACATTAATACGCTTTACATAATTCACCTATGTCAGGTACAGATATGAGCATACCAAACTACCTGATGAGTCAACATAAATACACGTTACGCAGCCGTAATATCCAGTCATCCAAGATATCGACTCAGCCAGTATAAACCTCTGAGGAAGCTAGCCACTCGCACCAGAGTAACGTTAAGAAGGAATTCACGAGTCTATTATATTTCATCATTAAAGGTAAAAATTGAATAATCGATATCACCAACTCCTAGAACGAATCTGTGGTAGAAGTGGAGTGAAGTAGACTTGTGAAGCATAACAACTCAAAGTCATCACCACTATTTATTATCACCTTCAGATGTTAGAATGGCAAAACCGTCGATCAGTACATGTTTCGAACCTATATAGGTTCATCATCAGCTAATTATTCGAAAATTCTACAATTCAATAAGAACAACGCAACGCAATAGTTGATACAATGAATTTCAAAAATACTTACATGTAAAAGAAGATTTAATAATGGAGAAAAGAAAATTATCACATGTTACCAATAATTATTGGTCACAATGACATGTTAATAGTAATGAAAATTTTATATTCAGCAATACGAAACGAGTTTATTACATCCTATCAACAAATGACTCAAGTATGGGAGGCTTAGAGTCTTTATACCCACTGATTAACATCAAAATCAAAAAATGCCACCTAAAAATGAATTCTAATGAGATAGATTCAAACTGAACTGGATGAGAAAGGAGAATCAACTGTCAACAATGTATGAAGAATGAAATCGAGATGACACGGAACAGTGACAAGAGACCTGCAAACACAGAACACAACGGAAGAAGGATCACCATATACATACCAAATAGTGTTCTGAACAAACAGATCCATACCATCTATACATGCCAGCTCATTACAATAATTTGTATAAGTGAGATCAGTAGTGGTGGTGCTGTGGTGGTGCTGATAGGGACAATTGTTCTTCCAACCTTACTGATCTCACAGTTCAACTCATAGGAACACTTTTACAAATTATTGTAACAAGCTGGCATGTATAGATGGTATGGGATCTGTTTGCGCAGTACACGAGTTGATATGTATCTGGTGGTCCTTCTTCTGTTGTGATTGAAGATCTCTCATCACCGTACCATATCATCCCTATTTCATTTCTTCATATATTTTCGACATATGATTCTCCCTTCTCATCCAATTCACTTCGGATCTCTTTCCGTAGAATTCCTTTTCGTGTGGTGTTTTTGATTGTGATGTTAATTAGTGGGTATAAAGCCTCTCATACTTCAGTTGTTTATAGCTAGGATGTTATAAACTTCCTTCGTATTAATAAATATAACATTTTTATCACTATTAACATGACCAATTATCCATTGGTAATATGTGATAATTTTATTTTCCCATTATAAAATTTGCTTCCCCATGTAAGTATTTTTATACTTCATTGTATTAACTATTGTCATGTTCGTCTTCTTTTATTGTAGAATTTTTAAATAACTAGCTGATGATGAACCTGTATAGGTTCATGTACTGATTGATAGTTTTACCGTTCAAATATCTGAAGGTGGAGAAGATTTTGAATTTTTATGCTTCGTAAATCCTAGGACAAAAATTCGTCAATCAATTGATTTTAAAAATATTTATGAATACTTTGACTCGTTACTTTTTGATAATTTCCGTTAAATGATAATTTTCACAATTAATTTCATCTGAAATATGTTTCACTACACGGTTGCTTCATCAGTTACTGGTACATAGAAGTATTCTACGATCTTCTTTATATAACATTAGGTGATACCAACACTTAGTAAAAGAATGACTAAATCTGGTGAACACACTACTTCTAGAAAACGGGTAAAATATTGGCTTTTGATGTCAAAACTTTTCAAATATAATATATTGTAGTCCATGTTGCAATCGTGGTTATTCCGTGAAAGGTGGTAAGCGTAGGTGGAATTAATTTTCTTTAGCTCAAAACTTTTTTTAAGTTTGGAAAATCTGATTTTCAATTTTTTTTTAAATCATTCCTTTATGATTTTTGGACACGATCCACATATTACTTTGTAGCATTGCAGTTTGTAACAAATCAGGGGTCTAGAAAAAAACATTGTAAAATAATTTTGATGTAACACTATCTGATAAAACTGGTCATGTTCCTTATAGCGAGCCATACTTTGACGAATATATTTTTTCATCGCAATCATTACGAAATGAGCTATGAGCTTGTAAGGAGTAGTCATGTCATGATGATGCTAACTTGGTTAGTAAAACGCGCATCATGAGACAAACATTTCAATTTGGTGAGAAAAAGTGTTTTTAAAAAGAATGGATATTATCATCATTTTCATTATTATATATAAAGTTGAAATCCGAAGCAATATACAGCTGCAGTATTGTCAAGTCAGTTCTACAAGTGTCTTCAGAGCAGAAACAAGTTCCCAACCTTCCTTCCATGTTTTGAGCTTATCAGATATGTCTCCGAAGAGTAGATACCAATATTCTTCTCATAAGGAATTTTGGGACATAACATCATGTCCATGTTATACCGATGAGTTACATAATAATTTTATTTTTTTCAACCTTAACTTCAACAATTTTTATTTGGTTCGATTTATTTCCAAAAGTCCTCGATAGATGTCAGAATGGTTTCGAAGTGTTGAATATATCAATGTTAAACTTTTGAAACATTCGATATATTCAGTAAAGGTATTCTCTGATATTGGACTATTGCATTTTTTTCCACTTTCCAGATGAATGTATTTCAAACAATCCGTTAGAATTCCAAAAAAAGTACTTTTTCCAATCACCCGAACTGCAATACTCGTTCAAGTAACACTTTATTGTTAGATTTTCACTGGACAGATTACAAAAACTGCAACACATGTTTTGCTATACGATAGCTACTTCGAACATTTTCATACGCTTGAGGGGACTGTTGTATAGCGAAACACGGTATTAAAGTTTCCTCTTGTGAAACGCTCGTCGAGAAGATTATTGTGGTTCTGGTGATCGGGAAAACTACTTGTTTTGGATTCCTCCTACACCAAAGGTTTCCCTTTTATTTGCTCCAAAATAATTGATCGTACATGACTATCCGTCTTGAAGGAAGATGCCGATAGAGAGAACACCTTTCACTGCATCGGGTGTGGTACATATTTCATATTCCAAAATGGATCAAAACGAAGAAAAACTGCAAGTTGTAGTTGATGACTTCAGTTCTGAGAACGGAGACAGATTTTGGCATATGAACTTCTTGTTCATATGCAACATTATGAGATACGATAGGTTACTGATGAATAGGAATTTTTGGGAAAAAATACATTGATTAATGCAGTAGTTATGGGTGTGCAAGTGATTATACCCCGCTTGGTTTGTTTCATTTTGGCCATGTTATCATGAATTTTACCATCATAATGTAGTCTGTATAGCCAACACATTACGTTCAGTTGCGGGGTCAGCCAAATATCTAGTATGTCTCCCGAATATTTGTTTTTTTCTGCAGATATTCCTCTTCACCTTGAAGTGGCAGAGGTTCTTTGCCCTATTTTTGTCCTCTTGGTGGATACGGGTATAGGCGATTTCGTTGGGCTCAGGTTCAGTTCTTCTCAATCGGTCCATTCAGTTGTGATATTGAGGACCTGCTGCATGCGTATATAAGTGGATATTCATGGCCTTCTGTATGAATGACTCCAATAATAGTCATAATGAATATTTCGATTGGAAATGAGAAATAAAACTTTCTATGTTATTTTTACCACTTGTATTTGTACTAATGTTGAAGCAGTTTGATAATAATAACAATAATGATTTATTATTTACCATAACATAACACACCATAATATTCTTCAGTAAGTAACATAACGAGGTTAATAAATGGCTTATGCTAGGTCTTGAAACCAATTCTTCCACATGAACAACAACAAAAATAAATAATAGTTCTAGCTATAGCTACACCAGGATATAAATAGAACTTGAATATAATTGAGGAATATTTGAAAAAAAATTATGTTACATTGCTTCCCAATTTTTTTTTTTTGAAAGTGTGAGTCGACAAGGAAAACTCGTGAACATCCAGGAGATTGCCGTGGAGAGATATTGGTAGATAAATAAGCTTTTATTCATTTCTTTATTGTGTGCAGGAATATGGATCATATTTTTTTACGAAGATTGACGTTATGCACATCTCTCCTATATATATAACTAAATAAATATTCAGGATTTTTAGTAGGAGATTTGAGCCGGTTCTAAGCCTCCCCCCACCACTATGACGTATTAATTGCTTTTTTATTGGTTGTTGTTTGGTGAAGTCAAGGTGATGTGACCTTGAAGGGTGTGGTGTATGGATCGTTCAGAAATTTTTTCCCGGTTCTAATCCTCCCCCCCACCAATATGACGAGTTATTTGCTTTTTTTGTTGTGCAGTGAAGTCAAGGCGTTGTGACCTTGAAGTGTCTGGTGCATGGATCGTTCAGATTTTTTTTTTCATATGAGATTTTGTGTGTGTATGTGTGTGTGTGTGTGTGTGTTAGAGAATGCACGGTACAGGGTTTCATCATGTGCTTGTTTGTCTATGTACAAACATACGTCTGCATACTTCGAAGATCCTCCAAGTAATGAATGCTCCATCGGTGTGAGGGCACCAAGTTAGTAGTGGAGTGACGTCACAGCAATAACCGTTCAACGGCTAGAGAGCGACATGTTCACTCCACGACGTGTGGCAGAGTAATGCGTATTCATCGGTCTGCTCTCACCTCCCTCTATGTAGTGAAGGATGTGACGTAACGCCCCAGACTCGCCATCAATGGTGACACGCAGGCGGGCGAGGACTGTGCTAACGTCTGTCTTCTCCGAGAGCGCAACGACAATTGCTTGTTCGGCTATCGCTCTCGAAGCAGTGAATGATGTGACGTAACGCATCACCCTACCCTCGCTATTGATGGTGACACGCAGGCGGGCGAGGACTGTGCAAACGTCTGCCCTCTCCGAGAGCGCAACGATTACTGCTTGCTCGTGCCGGCAACTGTTATCGCATCAAATTGGGAGATGGGCTTGGCTGTGACGTCAGGCATCTCTAGCGGATGCATCGATGTGTCCTTACCTACCCTCACTCTCTACGGTGATGCGCAGGCGACGTGGATTATGGTATTTGAGAAGCGGGCGAGTGTTGGTTATGTCAGTTTCCATCGAGTGAGTTAGTGAGAACATATCATAGAAAATGTATTCTTGTGAATGTGGTAAATCTTTTACCCGTAGTGACAACCTTCGTCGTCATCAGCTCCAGAGTTGCCAAGGAGGGCCATCAGTGAAACGAGTGAGATTAGATGACGCTGCAGCACCTATGTACACATGTAATTGTTGTAATGTGAAGATTCCATTGACTCAAGTGAATTCTCACAATAGAACTCTACAACATAAGAATAATACATGTGTTCAATTCAGTGATGGTGTTCAAATTATAAAGAGCGCCTTCAAACGTCGGATTGCGACATACAGGGTGCAGAGTTCCATTGTTTCCACCGATTACATGTTATTCTTTAATGAAATCAGGCAGAAAGTTATAGAATTATTGGAATCGGCCATCAGGGTTCACAAAATCATCAAAGTGAATATGGAAGTATTTGGGAGTTATATTCTACAAACACAAGACCTGAAGGAAACCAAATCATTTAATTCACAGAATAGAACAGTTGATCAATCTACTGATTTGAATTCCTTATTTGATGGATTTCGAAATGGGATTATCGCTCAAACTACAGAATTCCAGGAACGTGATTCAGGTAAACATTTCTACCAAGTTTTAATTGGATGGATTAGTAATATTGTTCTGTATTTAAGGTTGGACTTGTGAAAAAATCATGTTTCTGGAGTTGAACATTAATAAATACAGCCCGCTCAGTGGATGTTCATATGTGAAGCTGCCTGAATGTATTGAGCGTAGGAAGGCCCTGGTTAATGTCCGTAATGAAGATCAGCATTGTTTTGCATGGGCTATCACTTCAGCACTACATCCTGCAATCGATAGAACATAGAAGTTTCATCGTATCCACATTTCAGTACAGTCATAGATGTAACAGGTATGAATTTTCCGGTAAAGTTGAAAGATATTGTGAAATTTGAAGACAAGAATGATATTTCAGTTAATGTGTACGGTTTAGAAAGTAAATTCGAGAAGGGTAAAATAATGTATGAAATAATTGGACCATTACGTTACTCTCAGAGAAGACTTAGAAGACATGTCAATTTGTTACTTATCACAGATGATTTCGGTAATAATCATTATTGTTGGATCAAAGATCTTTCGAAATTAGTTTCAAGCCAATTATCGGCTCATGAACATAAGAAATATTTTTGTGATGGCTGTTTATTATATTTTTCTAATGAACAATTACTATTACGTCATAAGATAAATGATTGTAATCACTTGAGTACTACAACACCATCAACCAATTTCAAAGTCAATAAATATGGGAAAACGGTACCTGAAAATATACTAACTTTTGAAAACTTTGAGAAACAAATGAAGGTACCATTTGTAGTGTATGCAGATTTTGAATCAGTACTGAAGCCGATTCAAACCACTAAACCAAATCCTGAATACTCGTATTCGATCAAGACATTCAAACATGAGCCTTATTCATTTGCTTATTTGATTAAATGTTCATACAATGATGATTTATCAAAATTTGTTTCGTATAGGGGTGTGGACGCAGCCCAAAAATTCGTTAGCAAAATCGAAGATGATTTGAAAAATATTTATGAAAATCATCTCAGGTTTCCTATTCCTATGGATGTACAAACTCCTGAGGAAGAGGAACAGTTTGCTTCTGCCACAAATTGTGGCATTTGTTCCAAACAATTTAATGATGGCGAAGTCAAAGTGAGGGATCATTGACACCTCACAGGAAAAAAAAGGTCCCCTGCTGCTCATTCATCTTGTAATTTGAATTTTAAATTGCCAAATTTCATTCCTATAATTTTTCACAATCTCAGTGGATATGATTGTCATTTATTCATAAAGGAATTGTATAAAAACAAAGATAAAGTGGATGTCATCCCACAAACTAATGAAAAATATATATCTTTCACAAAACATCTCTTTACACACTCCTATACGGATAAAGATGGTAGGGTGAAGAAGAATTATTTGAAAATGAGATTCATTGATAGTTTCAGATTCATGCCTAGTTCTTTGGAGAATTTAGGTGCAAATTTAACATCTGATCAGTGTATCGAGATGCGCAAACATTTTCCCACAAATTGAAAATTTCAATTTGATGAGAAAGAAAGGTGTATTTCCCTATAGTTTTGTTGATGACATCGAAAAACTGAATCATCCAAGACTTCCAACCAAAAATCAATTTTATGATAAACTCAATTGTGAACATATATCAGATAATGATTATGGGAGAGCTCAACTAGTTTGGAATTTATTCGAATGTCAGGATTTGGGTGAATACTCTGATTTATATTTAAAGTCAGATGTGTTACTATTATGTGACATTTTTGAAAACTTTAGAAATATATCTGTTGATAAATATAAATTGGATCCGGCACAATACTTCACTGCACCCGGATTATCGTGGGATGCCATGTGGAAATATACTAATATTGAATTGGAATTACTAACTGATATTGATATGGTTCACTTCTTTCAAAAGGTATTCGTGGTGGAATAAGTCAATGTAGTGAAAGGAAACATAAAGCAAACAATACATTTTTACCGATTATAATCCAAATGAACCATCTTCATTCATTTCATATTTGGATGCAACAAATCTATATGGTCACAGCATGTCGCAACCATTACCAACAGGTGAATTTTCATGGTAAGCACCTCATGAAATTCTCAATCTTGATATAATGAATGTGGATATCGATAGTCCTTATGGATATGTATTGGAAGTGGATATACATTATCCCCAAGAACTTCATGATAAACATTCCGATTTACCATTCTTAGTTGAACGTTTGATACCTCCATATGCAAAATCGAAAGTTCCCAAATTAATTCCAAATTTAAACGACAAAAGAAAATTTATTGTTCACTATAGAAACTTACAGCAAGCTGTCAATCATGGTTTGATAGTGATGAACACACATAGAGTATTGAGGTTTAAGCAATCATGTTGGATGAAGCCTTATATAGATTTGAATACTGAAATGCGTAATAGGTCTAATAACAAATCTGAAAAAGATTTCTACAAACTAATGAATAATGCAGTCTATGGAAAAACAATGGAAAACGTAGACAATAGAATTGATGTTAGACTCATTACACATTGGGAAAATATAAAAAGAACTATAGGTGCTAGTTGTCTCATATCTCGACCAAATTTTAAAAAATGCTCTATTTTTACAGAAAATTTTGTTGCCATTCAATTGGCTAGAGTAAAAGTTCATTATGATAAACCACTATATTTAGGATTTTCCATTCTAGAATTATCTAAAACAGTTATGTATGATTTTTTCTATGGATGTATCAAACAACAGTTTGGAGAAGATGCGTCCTTACTCTACACTGATACCGACTCCCTTATTCTCAAAGTAAATACAGACAATTTCTATGAATTTATGAAAAATAATATAAATAAGTTCGATACATCTAATTATAAAATAGGAAACCAATTCAATATTCCAGTGACAAAGTCAGTTCTGGTAATTTCAAAGATGAATTCCCAAATGATCCAATAATCAGCTTTTACGGTACAGGTGCTAAAGCGTATTACGTGAAATCTGTTGATGGTGAACTGAAGAAGGCCAAAGGTGTGAAACGATCTGTTATAAAGAATGAATTGACATGTGAAGACTATGAAAAAATCATTGAAGAGGGAGGTATGATATTCAGGAAGATGAACTCGTTCAGAAGCGTATTGCATGATATTTACACTGAATTGAAAAATAAAGTCGCTTTATCGTATCATGACGACAAGAGATTCATCATTCCGAATACCACTCGAACTCTTCCATGGGGTCATAGCGATATAGAATTTTATCGAAATGATCCTAATGATAACATTCGTTGGGTGTCTGAAATCGTTCATTCTTTTTCTCAAGAGAGCGCCTTAGACCAACTAATCAATTTGTTGACTGTAGAGATGAATAATTGAATTATAATTCGAAGTATTATTGCTTATTCCTTCAAACCGGAACATTCTTATTTGTGATTATTTATGATTATTGTATTATGTATTGTATATGTATCACTTTTACCAAGTTACTTAGATGAATAAAAAATGATAAAAATATTATTTGTTTCATTTCTATTTTCCTAACCAATTACTGTAAAGTATATAGCATAATGTAAATGAAAGAAATATCAGTTTGAAAAGAATCATCGTAGAGTGCACAATGTCTAAAACAATCGATAAGTTTGGTAGAAAAAGAAAATTGGGTGGTAATGTCATTCGAGGTCCTCCCGGGATTGGTTTTAAATTAACAAAAGATGGTCATTATGACATGCAAAGAAAAATATTGAAAAATATAAGCGAACCAATTGACAAGAGTGATTGTGTAACTGTATCATATCTTGAGGGGAAATTAACGGAACAAAGGAGGTTATACTCCTAGCCCTACAAGCTGCAATACAATCCACAATAGGTAATATTGCTCGCGATGCCCGTCAAGCATTTGACGATAAAATTGCAGAGGCTCGGATAACTTTCACTCGTAAATTTGACAAACTTACAAATGATGTGGACATAAAAATGTCTGACATAACAGCGTCTACAAATAAAAAATTTGATGCTATGTCAAACATAACAGGGACTACAATGAAAAAGTATGATGTACTAGAAGAGAGAGTTGAAGTTTCGGAGAAAAGCCATAAAGTCAGGCCATCAGGTGGACTGGGATATCCAGGACTGGACATTGATCCAAATGTTAGAATAATAGAACCAAAACCAAAACCAACAGATGACGTATTAATTGAACCAACATGGTGAATTTACTCCCGCGTTAGGTTAGATTAGATTAATACATACTGTAGGTTAGGGTCATAGGTGTTAGGTTAGGTTAGGTTTCACGGCGCGCGAAGCGCGCGGGTGGGGGTGGGGGGCGGCGGGGCCGCGCGTAGCGCGGCCCCCGCCCCCCCACCCCCCACCCCCCCCCCTCCTCCCCCCGGTGTGGTGGGTGGCCCCATTACGCTCGCGCCGGCGCGCTTCGCGCCACCCCCCCTTCCCCCGGGGTGGTGGGTGGGGCCACCGCGCCGGCGCGCGAAGCGCGCCGGCGCGGTGGCCCCATTACGCTCGCGCCGGCGCGCTTCGCGAATTGGGGCGTAAGCCGCGCGGAGCGCGGCCCGCTTTCTTCCCACCATTGCTCACCCCGCCCACTTCCTACCATTTCTCGCCCCACCATATTCCAACCATTGCGCATGCACGCCCCCACCTCATTCCCTCCACTCCCAATGATGTTGATACCCCGAGGAGCACGTTCTTCTACATTCAGTACGACAACTCCAGTCATCCAGAGCAGTCCAGCCATACTCAACCAGAAGCAGTGTACTATACGACGAGGAGCTAAGTTTGAGTAAGTTAACAATGTACTTTAATTTTTTACATCTACTAACTTTGTATTATTTTACATTTTCAGAATGGCATCCAACACTCAGGAATTAAATAACGCTGTGGCATCCATCATGCCTATGACAGAGCAGGAGAAGGCATCCACTTCGCGAGTTAGGTGCAGATCCACCAGCCCTGACTTATTCAAGGAGGAGGAGGAAGTCAGGCCTGTAAAGAAGGTTTGCCAACGACCTGCAGCGAAGGTTGGTCCTATTTCTAAGTACTTGTAATAGGACTAATCCTTATGCAGGTAGTTGGTCGACCGCTCCAAACAGCTTAAGGCCCTCCACACCACCCGCAGCAGTAGTGGAACAACCTAGGGCGCCTTCTCCGGAGGAGCCACCAGTTGTATTGTCCCCATCGGAGGAGGCTCCCATCGTATTCACTCCGTCGGTGTGTGCCGCTTTCGCCGATGCTGGCAACACCGGTGACGAATCCTGAAGTGTTAGTGCCACAAGTGCGACAGCCTATCGGAGAGGTTAGTGAAATGTTGGACAGTTTTCTACAGAGATGTAAGGAAGCAGAACATGCTTCTCGAGCTAGTGAGGCCGCGTTGGTTAAAAGGAAGCGCGAAATGGCTGAAATTGTTAACCGACGGAGGGAAGTAGAAAAAGAAATAGCCGAACTAGATCGGAAGTATGCATCTCTGGAGAAAAAGTGTGAAGCAGATACCTCTTCGATAGAGACTTATAAAAAGTTAGTGACTTTTATAAAAACTTTCCCATAGATTAAGTGTAAGTGTAGTAAGATTAGTTTTAGGTTAGTTAGGAATATTTAATTAAGATAGTTTTAAGTTTATGTTTGTAATTTTAGGAAATAAAAAAAAATAAAAAAAAAGAAGTGAAATTAAGGGTGTACATTGTTTTGGTTTGGTACACATTGAACAATGCGATGGTTGGAGCATTTTTCTTCACTTCGTCTCATTATTATTTCCTTTTTTTTATTTCAATTACAAGTTCTTCTATGCAAATACCTCACATCAATTTTTGTGTTCTCTAATCTATTGTAAATAATCTCTTGGGAAGAAAATATGTTTCATAATGAAATCAATAAGTATATTTCATATAATTCATATAGTATTTTCAATTTTCTCTTTCATGGAATATAGCTCATGTCATTTTTGAAATTCATTCCCACTAATCCCCTCTCCTCCCCACTCCTCCCCCACTCCCTTTCAAAAGTATGAAAGTAGGAATTATCTGTTGGAATATTCAGTTGATCAGCCACCTTCAACATGGAACCTGATTCAACTACTGAGCCGTACAGTGACCCAGCGCATCAACATCCTTACTGGGCTTCTATCCATGAAGGTTTCGTTACCTCCACGACGGCAGCTCACTCGATGAATTATGATAACATAATTTATGATGATCGGATACAAGTGCTTCACGTTACTGGAACCGATCAAGCGGACCTGTCTGATGGGGATTATCCAGATCCCTATGATTGGCGGAATGATTACGAATGGGATACACAGTCCGAAAACACAGACGACGATGACAGCGATGACGATGATGACGGTGACGCTGACAATGAGTCCGATGATAGTCCTCCACCATCCCCTATCCTGATTGATGAAGTCCTGAATTCAGACGATGATATGTAATCGTTTCCTCTTGTTTCTCCCATCCTTTCTATTTCTTTCCTTTCCTTCCACGGAGTACACACTTTTTGGTTGGTGTACACGAGGCACTGCGAGGTTGGGGCAGTGTCTTTTTCCCTCTCCCTTATTAGTTTTTTTTATAATAATCACTCAGAGTTTCTCATAATAATAATCACTTAGAATTTCGAAAAATTGTCATTCTTATTGCTTTCGAATTTCAAATACTGAATTGTTCTACATTTACACTTCACCCCCTCCTTTTTTTTTCCAATATAAATAAAGCATCAATCCCAGTTCTATATCATTCTTCCACAATGTCGAGTGCTGATTCCACCACCGAACCGATGAGTGTACCAGAGTATTCTATGACGAGTACAGGCCCCATCCAGGTACATGGAATAGATTCAACGTTCGATCATTTCAGTACAAATTTTGCACAAATGCTGCAACGTATCTATGATCTACCTGATGATTTCCCGGCACGTATGGAAGAAGGTATGCAAGAGGAAGTAGAGGCAGAGTTAGAGATGGATGTCAATGAGTTAGACGATCTAGAGGATAACGAGCTAGATAATTATGCTAATGATGATGCCATTAGTATATCGTCTGATTCAGATGATTATGAGGATGACATCATCAGTATATCATCAGATACAGATGATGATACAATCATCATTGTTTCTGATGATGATGAGGAGCGTTAGTCCATACCATTGCATGGATTAATAAAAAAACAGCCCTTTTCAGGGCTACAATTGAAGACTGAAACAATAAAAAAAAATAGCTCTTTTCAGAGCTATCATTATACTTTCAAACAGAAACAGGTTCATACCATTGTTAACATTATAGTCTCAAACAAAATGTATGTATGTAAAAGTATTCATCATTATATGCATACAATAATTGACAAAATGCCAACTTCAACTTTCATTTAAAGTAGTACTCATCATATGCATAGATATTCAATGACTATCAAATTCTAAATATCGACTTTTCAGTCAAAGTAGTAATTTATTTGTCATATAATGTATAGATATTCAAAGACTAACTATACTTTGACTAATAAAAGTATTCATTTGTCATATAATCTATGAATACTAATACAACTAACTACTGTTTGTGTGAATAATGTAGCCCTGAAAAAGGCTGTTGTTTTTTTGACCAGTAGGTCCACGGTTATTGTGCCACAGGTTGGAACATTATTACATATAATACATGTAGATACTCGGGTGAAGTTTGTTAGTGGCCTCTCGCAAGCTTCACACCAATTCTGTCCCATTTCCATAATTGAGACAGTGTTGTGGGTGTTGACATGGGCATACCACCCTCCATTATTGTTTCTATGCGAATAAAACCGAAAGCAGCACCAACATAGTTTTTTGTTCTCTCCATCTATTGTGCTGATCAATACGTATGCATCCATTGCACAATACAAATCCAAGGGATCTTCCAGTGTCTCACTGACATTGAGCGTTCGCATACCGATCCTCAAAGCACCATCGCCTTCAGTTGTGTCAGCTTCTATCCCTTCATCATCTCCTTCTTCATCCATGACCCTCTCAAACTCCATCACGTCATCATCTTCGTCGCTTTGGTTGGCCTCGTTTTCAACTTCGTCTATCTCATCTTCATTGACTCCAACATCTTCTGCTTCAACTATCACTTCCTCTAGCGGAACATTGACATCCTCATCATCTGATTCGTCTATCCAATTGTTTTCATCAACAGCAGATATTCTATTCAATGCAGCATTTATTTTTGCAGAATTCATCTTGTTGTTGTTTGCTCACAGTTGTAGAGAGTGAATGAATGAACTCTAGGTTTGCAAGTCGACTTATATAGGAGGTGATGCGACTCCCACTTGACTCGTTTAGAATGGAATAGTAGGAGAAGTTATCCCACTATACTTTCACATGATGTTGATTTGTATAAATAGAGATCGTAGGTGTAGGAGAGAGCATTCAGAGTTTCTGTAAGTCATCTCTTAATATTTCTAATCGAATTAGTAAAATGCCGTTTCCAAAAGAGTGGAATGAAAAACCAAAAGTGTGTGTCTACCCAATGATGATTGCAGGGGCTATTGTGTGCTACTTTTGTCAAATAAGTAGACCTAAGGATTCAATCAATCCATGTACTGGTATGTGTAGTGATTGCGTGTTGCGGATTTAACTATCGCCTCCTTCTCATCCACCGAAGCGAACAAAATCGGATTATCGTCAACAACAGTTACAGTGTCTGAAGTGTTCCGAACCTATAATATTTAACAATATAGGTATCTGTAGAAATATTTGTGGTACCTGTGCTGCCGTTCCAACTCCACTGCAACGTTGTTTGCGTTGTGATACATATTCCATGAATTGTTGGAATCATGTATGCAATGCACGTAGAAGTACTTGGGATCTGTGTGAGAAGGTTGGTCAACTCTACCCCAATAGGAGACTCCATTTTTTTCAATGTTGGTGTTTGACGCACGAGCAACAACTATTGAGGAATAGAGTCAAAGAACGTTCCACATCCACAGAGACATATTAACATTTTTCATTTTATATTTTTTATTATCGTTATTGTCCTCTATTATTAATAAATATATATATATAAATATATATATATTTTGAATTTATTTGTATTATTTTCTAACATTTAAAAATACATGCATGCAACACAAAGTTTTCCTCTTAAATGACAAAGATTGTTACATGCGTGAATAGTTTAGTGAGAGAGCGCATGTGCCAGTTGATGAAAGAGCGCATGCGCTAGTTTATTTTCTTCTATAAATGGTGAGGTCTCAGTAACATCATCACCTTTCCTATCCACATTCTATTGCTATCACATATCATCCTCAGACCTTAATAATCATGAGCTCTATGCCGCTATTGATTGCTGAAGATTTTGAAAATATTCCAGTATTACATTTATCGAGTCAAGATTCGATAAATGATTTTGATATTAACGACTTCGTTAACTTTGCAGATGTGCCAGAACCAAATGAGCAAATTATTATTGAAAATCCGATCGTTTCGCAATTATCATCACTCAAACACTCTTCATCTACCCTTCCTCTTGGTGTTGATAAGAAATCTAGAACAATCAAGAGGAAGGTTACTAAGGCATCTTCATCGATTGTCACTGACTTTAAAGAAAAGAAAGAATCCAAAAGTGTTGTGCGACCGAAAAAACCCGCAACGAAAAGTGACAGATCGAAGAGGAAGCCAAAAGGTACTCCTAAAGAAATGAAAAGTGATTTGAAAGCTGAACCGCTATCTTCTTTCAGTCCCCTCCATCGGTTTGGGGAAATGAAAAGGAAAGCAAAATACCGTCTTGTAAAGGCACAGATGACTATTGCTGAACTTGAAAAGAGTGAGCGAGCTATTAATGCTAATAATGAAACTCTTGAAGCATTAGATGCCAAGATTGCATTAGCGAAGGTTGAATTGGCTAGAATGTCTAAAGATGCTGATGAACTCCGTTCAAAATTGGTAAAGATAAGCAATTCCATCAACGTTCGAGAATGCAAGCTCAGGCTGAGCTTGAGGAGTCGACTAAGCTTTATGAGACGGCATTATCAGTGAGAGATAATTGGCAGAAAGAGTTGGATACTGCATTTCAAAGTGACGGCGATTAGTTTTGGGAATGATAATGTGTTTTCAATATCGTGAGTTGAAAAATATAAGCGGGAATGGAGTATACAATTAATTTGGTTTGGTATACACAGAACATTGCGAATGCCTGGGGCAATGTTTACCGCTGCAATATTTTTCAATTCACATACTTATAATTGAAATGAAAACAATAATGAACTTTAATATTACTTTATTCATAAAAGTCACTATTAGATACATTTAAACCATATTTGATTCATCAATCCAAGAATTTTGTTCGCTAGGAAGACCTAACCACTTTACATATACTTTATTTTTTCTTCTCTTCAACACCTTCTCAATCAGATATACGTCAGGATTCTCGTTCGTAATAACTCTTCTTCGTAAAAACATCCTCTAATCGGCTGTTCATTCATATCTTCAAGATTATAAGTCGTTGGGATAGTTTTATTAATTTTAACAATCTTGAATAGCTCCGTGGTAAAATTCGCAGTGTAAGACTTTTCAAAAATATTTTTCTATTTACTTATACGTACAATATCATTCAATTGGAATTTGGGTTTACTTTGTCTTCCTGTATCAATTCCATTGATACCCTTGAATTTCAATTTTGTTGTTGAATCAACATTGATGGGTGCCATACCTATTGTACGATGAACTTTATTATTATATCTACTAGTTATAATTGGAAAATATCAAGCCATTTGTGTGACCTCTCATCGAAAATTCCTTGTAGAGCCATGCCTTTATTGTACGAATCACTCTTTCTGCTATAGCTGCCTTCTATGTGCTGAATGTTGAATAATGATTGATATTATATTCTCGCATGAGAGATGAGAAGCTTCTATTAAAAAATTCTTTCCCTTGATCGCTTTGTATATGTTTAGGGGAAAATTTGGCTTTCTTCAGTACATATTTCATTGCATTAGTTATTGTACTACCTGTTTTATCTTTAACTGGCACAGTCCATAGATATTTTGAGTAACAATCAATTACTACAAGTATATATCGGTATCCTTCATTACTTTTTGCATAAGGTTGTAGTTCAGCTAGATCTATTTGCCATAGATCTGCAAAACCTTTGATGGTAGTTATTCTTCTACGAAAATTACGTCTTGCAGGTCTATGTAATTCATTAACAACTTGTCGTTTGATATCACTTACTTCATTAGTCATTCTATTTCAATATGATTAAAGAGAAAAAAAGTGATAATGTTACTGCATTGAATGATGATGTGACAGTGATCATTACTTGTGGATATATATTAATATATTATACCTTCTTCACGTAATTCTTCAATTATTGAAATTATTTCATTATCATGTCCGGTATGTCCAGCTGTCTTTGATGCTACCAATAGTCGTAGGCGAGCAACTAACTCTTTCGGTGAATTCCAGTACACATAATTCGCAGGTTTAGAATTATATGTTTTCTCCATTTTCACTCGTTTGAGTGCTCCACCAATTTTACTTCTACTCCTAATTGGATATTGTCGTGAGTCTAATAGTGGTTTGATGACTTCACGAAATTTTTTAGAATTTGTATTTTTAAAACCATTCTTCAGATGATATTGTTTATATGGAGCATTCGTTATTTTCAATATTTTGGAATATACTTGACGAGTTTCTTCATTATCAACATCTTGTGGATTCTTCAAAAAGATCATATCATATAATTCTGGACTACCTGCGCATTCATATTTTTTCACTTTATTAGCATCCCAAAATGAAATGTTTCCATCTTTGAAATGTACCACTAGACTTCCCATTTTCAGCTTTGTGTAATTGGATCCATACGTACGCCAAATGTTCCATCATATGCTGGATTTCTAGATTTTACATTATTCAAATGTTTCATCAAAACATCTTCACCACTTTCATTCATAACAGGTGAGATGTCAGGATCCGAGGAATCGATGTGGGACGATGATGGTGTTTCGAATAGAGTTGTTCTCATATCGTCTTGAAGTGTGCTCGTGTCACTATTCACAGATGATACACCATCAAAAGATTGTTTTCTTCCTATTGGAGTACTCATGGGATAATTTGAAGTAGATTGAACAGATCCACGATTTGGTGATAACACTGCTGATTTAGAAGTAGCGTTTGATGATAAAACATTCAATGGTTTCATTATGGGCTCATACAATCTTTCAAGTGTCGAACGATTTTCAATATTATCATTCTTGATAGAGTTGAATTTCTGTCTGACAGCTTCTGTTGTCTCTACTAGTTGACGTTTCAAATTCATTTCATTGTTTTTATGTTCAGAATCGTTTTTTGTATTCATAATGCCCTTTTTAAATTATAGCTCAATTCGTTGATGAAGTGACCTCTACAATATTCAGTGATCGAATAAGTTTCAAAAACAAGATCATGGGTATATAAAACTATCGAATCCTTTGCGATATCTACCTTCATCTATTTTTCTATCCTTATCAATTACTAGAAATCCATATTGATCCTCCCAGCATTTAACACACATCAATTGGAATTGTTTGAATGTTACATCGGGTGAAACATGATCTGAATAAATGTGATGTAAATTCGTCTCATCTTGTTTGAACATTATAATGAAATTGGTATTGTCACGCACTAACTGTTTGGGTACCCGTGAATATGTCTGTGCTAGATAAAAACAATCAACATCCTTATGACGTCCCATACAGAAATATGATCTAATAATATCTTGCTTTTCACATATCACATCATCGAAAATGAAAACAGAATTAGGCTTAGCGTCGGAGGGTTCCACTATTTCTGCATTATTGCTGAATGTATAAAAACCTAATCCTTTTATAGGTTCCAAAACACTTCGCAAGTACTGATATTTAGGTTGATTGAGTGACTTCGAATAGAGATACACATTTCTAAATCTCAATCCTTGTGGATGTGTTAATAGTGATATCATTGCATTCGTCTTTCCACAATTTGAAGGTCCTATAATGAGTCCTCGAACTGATGATGGAAGTAGTGGACCATGTCTGAATACTCTTTGTCCATTCAATCCACACCCAAATTTCTCATCTAGATTATCTACAGCAAACTTTTCTTTCTTTTTACAATGCGCATCGTGTCGTGGTTGGAGACTATATAAATGTTATTAGCTTATTCATTTCAATGTGTACCATCAAACGATACGGACGTATTGAAAGTGATCGTAAAATTAAAAGAGGTTGTGGTTTTGTTAATGATTTAATAAACAAACTTCCTTTCGAATTACATCTACCCGGAGGATATCAATACTGTGGACCGGTACAAAATTGAAACAACGTTTAGCTCGTAACGATCCTGGAATCAATAAATTAGATATTGAATGCAAAAAACACGATATTCAATATTCTAAGCATCCATCTGATCTTGCAGCAAGACATTTAGCCGACAAAGAACTTGAATACAGCGCTTGGGATAGGGTTAAATCAAAGGACGCGAGTATTGGGGAAAGAGCAGCTGCATTACTTGTCACCAACATTATGAAAGCGAAAAGACATATGGGCATGGGTTGTAGTACCAATAAGAAAAAATGTAAGAGGAAACAATCGAAGAAAAATAATATTAAAAATTGCATTTGGTGCTGGGATAGTCCATAAAGTGCGAAATGTATTGAAGAAAGCTGGTGGGAATCAATTTGTGACGAATAATAGCAAAAAAGCTATCACTGTGGCATTGCAGGCGGCACGTAAATACCTTAAAGCTGCCGGTGGAAAGAAGAAAATCCGCACACCACGCATAATTCCTGTTCCCAAGATCGGTGGACTTTTACCATTGATACCAATTTTTGCTGGACTATCCGCACTGGGAAGTTTGGCGGGAGCCGCTGCTGGTATTGCCAAGGCCGTGAATTCGGCAAAAGCCAGCAGAGCGGCTTTAATGGAAGCCAATCGTCACAATAAAACCATGGAGGCTGTAGCATTAGGCAAACGCGGAAGTGGAATATATCTCAAACCATACCGTAAAGTTTAGGACTATATTTAAAACCATACAAAGCCACAAACAAAACAAAAAACTGATTGAACCCCTACCTCAGAGGCCTCTTACTGATCTCGATCTCAGTTATTATGCACAAAAAATGAAAATTCCACATTTTCGTGGTGTTTTTATGCGTGATAGATTACCATCTTCAGGTCCAAAACAAAACGAGACAGCTATTGTTAATTTGGATGGAATAAGTGGACCAGGAACACATTGGGTGCATATAAAAAATGTGGGAAAGAAGTCACATATTTCGATAGTTTTGGAGATCTACCCCCACCATTGGAATTGACTCGATTCTTTCGAAAATGTTCGAATGTAAAAATCAAATATAACTATGATCGACAACAGAAATTCAATACAGTTCTCTGTGGTCACTTGTGCTTGCAGTTTCTCTCTAAATAATTTTCCAAATAAAAATGGATTCAACACCAAAACTGGATCGGGAGGCTATCAAGGGAATGGGGTTTTCACTTAGAATGTTTTCAAAATATGGTACCTTGAAAAAAATGGATAAAGTGATGCTTGCAAATATGCCTAAGGAAGTGATACTTGCATGTGTTGCACATGAGATTGCATATGTTTGGGAAAAGTTGCCTAAGCATCTGCAAGATGACATCGATATAATGAAACATAGATATTGTTATGAGCACCACCACGATCAAAATTCAGATTCGGATGTTAATGATGGTCCTATACCTCGAAAATCTATGTGTTGTATTTGTAATATAGAGGATGTGAATATTGGTATCAATAAAAATGATACTTATTACAATACAACACCTTCCAAAAAGTGTAAATTGTCTCAAATGTGCTGTTGCTGTGTACAATAATAAATTGAAATGTGTTTCAAAATATTCATCAGTCATGTCACGAAAGTTCGAGCTACAAGCTGTCGGGACAAGTGTCTTGAGTGCGGATTTTTTTCCACCAATTGAATTGGATAGGAACAGTCGTTATGGATTAGGACTTTTGGGATTCTATGGATGCAATACAATCAATAATATAACTGAAGCTAATAACTTAGTTAGTTTTAGAATCAGTAATGACAACTCATCGATACCCCAAAAGTTGACAATTGAAATTCCATGTGGTGCTTACGAAATAGAAGAGATCAATGCCGTCATACAGAAACATATCATGTTCAGATTGTTTCATGATAAAAAACCAAATGATGTCGTTGCAGATGATATTTTCTATCTACACGCCAATAATAATACATTCAAATGTGAAATGCGATCCAAATATGAAATTGATCTGACACATCCAAATTCTATAGCAGAAATGATGCGGTTCGCTCATGGAATATTTCCACCAAATCAGAAAGATGAATCATCATTACCAATAAACATTACAACTGTGAGACTTATCCGCTTAGATTGCAATATAATATCAGGTTCATATATAAATGGTGAAGAATCTCACATTCTTTTCTCATTCGATATTGATGTTGAACCTGGCTACAATCTTACTAAAGAACCACACAGTATTATATATATGCCTGTCAGTCCAGAAGGTCGTCAATTGATTCACAACATTACAGTGCGTATTTTGGATGAAAAAAATAACCTTATCGATTTTGGAAGTGAAGAAGAGATTTTCATTATTTTGGAATTGAAGAAAATCGAATAACTGTTGTTATGGGTTTCATTTTCAATAGACAAAATCGCATTGATTCCAATCCCAAACGAGTTGCACTATCAAAAAGAAAGGTGTGCATAAAAAGAAAAGTGTGCATAAAAAGAAGCTCATTCCACAAGTGTATGCTAAACAGTTAGCACATAACGCTCTGTCTGTGAGTGATCTTAAATTTTTGAAATCGATTGGATTGAAAGTGAGAAAATAACAATGGTGCTCGAAACAAACAGTGAAAAGTTGAATATATTCAATGAACCAGTGCTCGATCATTCTCTCATAAGTTTACATGAGCACACATATAAGCCCTATGGATCACCGCTATTCAGGAATTCGGATGAAATCAGAATTGCAATCAATAATCAAGAGTTTATACTAGATATTGCCGACAGCTTCATTTACATAGAAGGTAAATTCACCCCCAAAGATGTAGCGAAAACATGCTATCTCTCGAAATTGCAATTGCATTTCTCTTTGACGAAATTCGTTATGAAATGGGTGGTGAACAAGTGGCTGTTGTTAGAAAACCTGGGATAACATCTACAATGAAAACCATGATATCATTTGGACAATCTCATGCTAACACATTATTGACATCTGGTTGGGGACTTTCACAATTGAAGCAAGATATCTTGGATACAAACAGTCATGTTTTTAGTGGAAAACTACCACTGAAATATTTGATGGGTTTTGCTGAAGATTACAACAAAAGTATCTTGAATGCCAAACAGGAATTGATTTTGATTATCGCTCGATCATTCAAAAACTCGTATATAGGTGAGGTTGATGCTGATTTGGAAATAAATAAAATCGAATGGAAAATAAGACATATTGTACCAGATGATAAACACAAGCTAAACTTTTGAGTAGAATAAACAAAAGCGGTCTGAATACCAAAATCAAGTTGGCGTATCGTATGTGGGACCTCTATGAACTACCATCATTACGTGGGACTTCTTCAGACATATGGGCCATCAAAACAACTAACGCATTGGAAACTCCTCGTTTTGTCATCATCGCATTCCAAAGTACTACCACATCTGAAGATAGAACACAAGATATTACAAAATTCACAACTGCTGATATCAATAGTATTCGAGTATACTTGAATTCTGAAGTTTATCCATATGAGCGTTGGAATTTGAATTTCGATAAAAAACTTGATGCTCCTGCTTATTATGCTTTTGAGAGTTTCCAGCGAAGTTATTATGATAAAGATATGAGTGAACCTCTGATGGACATTGGGCAATTTAGAGAGAATCCACTATTCGTCATCGATTGTTCCCATCAACCGAATGCAACAAAATCATCAACTATTGATATAAAGATTGAGTTTGAGACGAGGAAGACCAAGTTTCCAGACAACACTAAAGTATATGCATTAATTTTGCATGATACAGTTTTAACATACAATGCATTGGATGGTTCAGTTCATAGCAGATATTGACACTTTTTTTTCACTCTATCATGTACTGTTTTATGATCTTTTTTTTATTTGTAACTGACTTATATCATGTATTGTATTTTATATCATATTTATTGTTTTGTAATCATTTTCTATTGTATTTCATGAGATTTAAATAAATAAAACATGAAAATAATACAAAGTTTTTTATTTGACATTATTTATGATTTACAGGAACATACAGACTATCTAAAATAACTTCTTCCTCATAATCATCATTTTCGCGACCATCTTCAATTTCCTCTCGATTTTCATCATTCAATTCAAAGTGATGAATAATCCATTCTGGCAAGTATGGTTGGAGGCTATACAGGAATCTTCTTAGGTTCAGTTCAATCATAACCTCACAAAGTTGCCACAATTCCAATTCATTATCCAAAAATTTGTTACAAACTTCTGCATCACTCCAATAGTTCTCAGCATCACGAAGGCATAATTCGATTTGTTTTTCATCATAGCATACACTCATATCATAATTGCTTGCATGTTCGGCTCCATCACCCAACACCTTCAATTTAGACGACAAATGTTGAACCGATGATTTGAGATCTACAACATCGACTCAATCTTGACTTGCGTACTGCATCCACATCTTTAAATGGTGGAACTGAAATCGAATAAAAAAAAACAATAAGCAACCTCCAATTTTTCAGTGATATAATACTCACATTCCCATTTTACTTGTAGTTACAAAGTGGGTGTATTCAACTAAGTTAGTAATGTTTATATTTCCATATAATTATCATCTAATATATGAATATTAATAAAACAATAAGAAATTCATTATAATTACTATTATTATTCAATCATATTGAATTTGACTAAAGTTAGCGTTTTCACACCAAAAAACTTTGTAAGCTATGACCTGAAGAAATTCGCTATAAATTATTACAATTATTATTCAATCATATTGAATTTAACTAGAGATCGCGTTTTCATGCCAGCAAAACTTTGTTGGCTCTGTCCTAAATACACCATCGTATATTTACCACCTGATGAGTTGATACAAGATATATCGTCATCACTGAATTGCAACGAAATACGTTTTGGTAGCCATGTTTTAAATAATTTATCATTGCTCACATCTTGCAAAGTTAATAAAAATGATTTACCAAATCGTGTAGAATAAGTTGACATATTTTTAATTATGTACACTTCATCAATTGGCAATGATGATAAGGCCTTTTGCTCTAGTATTTCAACCTCCTGTACAATCAAATTATTAATTTCATTCAAGTCTACTTTTGAAACGGACATGATGATAATATATATGAAAATATAAACAATTTCCAACAGACAAATACACTCACCGTCTTCCTTCTATTACAAACTGAATAACACTCTACCAATTGCTAACTGCTGCAGATATATTCGTCTACTGATTTCATAGTGTGCCAGGCATTTCTTTTATATTAAACAGTGCGAGTCACCCCCACCATGAAACCGTGAAAGGTTCACATTGCTAGTTGCTATCCACTAGAGATGCCTGACGTCACAGCCAAGCCCATCTCCCAATTTGATGCGATAACAGTTGCCGGCACGAGCAAGCAGTGATCGTTGCGCTCTCGGAGAGGGCAGACGTTTGCACAGTCCTCGCCCGCCTGCGTGTCACCATCAATAGCGAGGGTAGGGTGATGCGTTACGTCACATCATTCACTGCTTCGAGAGCGATAGCCGAACAAGCAATTGTCGTTGCGCTCTCGGAGAAGACAGACGTTAGCACAGTCCTCGCCCGCCTGCGTGTCACCATTGATGGCGAGTCTGGGGCGTTACGTCACATCCTTCACTACATCGAGGGAGTGAGAGCAGACCGATGAATACGCATTACTCTGCCACACGTCGTGGAGTGAACATGTCGCTCTCTAGCCGTTGAACGGTTATTGCTGTGACGTCACTCCACTACTAACTTGGTGCCCTCACACCGATGGAGCATTCATTACTTGGAGGATCTTCGAAGTATGCAGACGTATGTTTGTACATAGACAAACAAGCACATGATGAAACCCTGTACCGTGCATTCTCTAACACACACACACACACACACACATACACACACAAAATCTCATATGAAAAAAAAAATCTGAACGATCCATGCACCAGACACTTCAAGGTCACAACGCCTTGACTTCACTGCACAACAAAAAAAAGCAAATAACACGTCATATTGGTGGGGGGGGAGGATTAGAACCGGGAAAAAATTTCTGAACGATCCATACACCACACCCTTCAAGGTCACATCACCTTGACTTCACCAAACAACAACCAATAAAAAAGCAATTAATACGTCATAGTGGTGGGGGAGGCTTAGAACCGGCTCAAATCTCCTACTATTTTTTAATCTTAGTATTTTATAGTAAAAAGTGAGAGCATGTAATTTTCGTCCCAACCATCCCGCGTCCTTCAGCTTATGGGAATTTCTTTCTCCCCTCCTAAAATGATACATCATTCGAAGACAACAATTTTGAACTTTTCAGATTCGACCTATGTCACTACAAATCTATACATGAACCATACACAATGTCACAGTGATTGAAAAGATTGTGATCGAAATGTCTTAGTATCGCTCAACATTTTTTTTACTTCCAAACGTAAATACATTCTCTGCTGATATACCAACTTCAATGACGCGTAGGGCTCTCGAAGATATTTAGAATATATGAGTAAATCTAAATTTTTGCAGCTTTCACAGGAATTCAGCATATCAGCCCCTAAGATTATCTGCATTTCACTCATAGCGTCCGGTTTCTGAGTATCGTTACCAAAGAATACAGCAGAAAATTTATTACAATTTATAGATAAGAGATGATGATTAAAAAGGATTTTTAAATCACGATTGATTTTAATAATAGCTTCTCTCACATTTTCCAATTTAAATGCACAATAAATTTACGTGTCATCAGCAAACATGTAGTAATTGTAATATGTCAGATGATTATGAAAATTGGAGGAATACAATGTATGTAAAAGTGGTCCCAATACACTACCTTATGGAAGCCCTTAGTGAACCACTATGCTATTTGATATTTCGTTTTCTATTTTAACACACTGAGTTTGGTTTGATAAGGATGATTTCAGAAAAGAACAAGCAGAAGTACTCACACCAATAAAATGCAAAATTTCAGTTAATATTTGATTTAATGTGTCAAATTCCCTAGAATAGTCAATTGATACCAAAACACATCATCTTATTTTCATCCAAGGCATACAAAATATCATCTGTTATAGTTGCTAAAGTTGTGGAATAGCTGTTACTGATTTTAATGATTTCTATATGCATCCTCATCTGTTTTTCAATTATTTTTTCCAATACCTTGGACAAAACAGGTAATATACATATCTAGTGTAACAGTTCTGTGGGTCGGGAAGTTTTCGGTAGTGATAACACGAAAGCCTGTTTCCAAATCTGTGGAAAATTATTATGTGTAATGCATTCATTGAATATATATGTTGAATGTGGTACAATATGAGGGTAACAGAAAAAAATTAGTTGTATATTCAAATTGTCATATCCGAAAGGAAGCCTTTGATTTTATTTTGTGCAAAATTGTCAAGACTCTTTCCTCTGTAGTGAGAAAGAATTCTAGTATTGCATTAAGATAATTCATTATATTGTCACAATAGTATTCAAGGATGTTACTAGGAAGTACTTGGAACTGATTCGCGAAATACTCGTTCATTTCGTTGACGTTCTTCAGTGATATTGGTAAATTTTTTTGGTTATTTTTTCACATCCAGTGTTTTGAGAACATTCCATTTTTCTTTATTATGACAACCGCGTGATTTAAATTGTAAATAAGTTTTTTTCTCTATTTTAATTGATAATGAAGTAAAATCTCTGAGTTGCTTGTAGGTAGTAATCCCAGTGGGTAAGTGATTTTGTTATTTTACATTCATTTAATGCCTTATTTTCCGTTTTCCATAGTTGTTTTTTGTTTTTAGACTGGAAAGATTTCGTTTTAAGTGGTGCATAGGAATATACTAAACGAAGAATGTTATTATTCAGATGATCATCAAAGTGAGTGATATCATAAATGCTGTCCCATTGCATAAGGAAATCATTTGAATTTATACTAGATATATTACGAAAAGTAATAGTACTGGGCAAATTAGTCGTTTCGGGTAATTCAAAAATGCAATAAATTGGTGTCTAAAACGCCGGAATCCTGAACTTCAAAGTTAGTGTAGAGATGGTCAATTAATGTCATTGAACTATTAGTAATACGTGTGGGTTCTGAAATGATTTGCTGCAAACAGAAATAGTCAGTAACAGATATCAAATCATTTCCTAACGTTGGGTTAATATTCACATATTCGATATTGAAATCTCCCATGCATATTATTTCATCAAAGTTTTTGTATACATCAACCAGGATCTTCTTTAGTTCATTCGAAAAAGTTGAACTATCAGTATTGGGAGGCCTGTATATCGTACCTAAAACATACATTTCTTTGTTGATTTCAATTTCTAACCAAATATACTTTGTGCATCCCAAATTTTCTGCTGTCAAAAAATCAAAACCTATATTGTTTTCAATATATACGGCTATTTGTATATTATATATTCTGTCTTCAATCCCTGGATGCAACCAAGTTTCCGTTATTCCAAAATATCGAATATTTTAATAAAATAAATTGTTTAACATCATTTAGTTCCGAAACAAGTGAGCAAATATTTACATGTCCTATATTGATATACATTTTAGCTACATATAAACTAGAGAATGAAAAAATTATTAATATCTCAAAAATATTCAAGGCTTCTTCTGAGATCGAGAAAGAACTTTTCCATCAGGTGTTGACTTTCATCTTATAAGAACATTTCCAAAGAATACAATAACATGTATTAAACTCATTCAGATCAACATACAGAGGGATTACTCTATATGAAAAACGAGAAATGAGAATTTCTATGTTTTTTACCACTCTTATTTGTAA